>NC_053025.1:54027812-54068279 GCF_003073215.2 Triticum urartu | reverse complement strand
GATCGTGATGATCGACGTCGAGTGCCCACCCCTCCCCCGAGGAGCGGGTCGTATGCGCCTCGACAGCAAGATGACAGGCGCCCTCATAGTGTTGGGCGAAGGATTCCAGTCGACCCCAGGGAACCAGGCTTTGATGCGAGATCCATTCTCGTTCAAGGTTTGGTCGACAGGAATAGAGCTCACCGAGAAGGTCACGACAGAGATGCACCTACCAGTAGCAGAGTACATGTTTCGGGGCCAGAGTGCTTTAGTAGAGCCATCAGGGCCGCTGTGATTCCTTCCAACTTCAGGTTGGCAACTAGAGTCAGTAAGTTCACTGGTGAGTCCAAGCCCGATACTTGTCTTGAAGACTACCGAGTGGCCGTCCAGATTGGCGGCGACAATGATGAAGTGGCCATGAAGCACCTACCTCTCATGTTGGAGGGCTCGGCCAGAGCGTGGCTGAATCAGTTAGCACCCAGCAGCATTTACACTTGGGAAGATCTCGCCCGAGTGTTTGTCACCACATTTGAAGGAACATGCAAGAGACCGACAGGGCTGACGGAACTGCGGTCTTGCGTGCAGAAGCCGAATGAAACTTTGAGGGATTACATCCAGAGATGGATCACGTTACATCACACGGTAGAGAATGTGCCCGACCACCAAGCAGTATGCGCCTTCAAAGAAGGCGTCAAGTACAGAGAACTGAATCTGAAATTCGGTCGAACCGGAGATATGTCTCTGAATCGGATGATGGAGATTGCCACCAAGTACGCTAATGGTGAAGATGAGGATCAACCTAGGAGTGGCAAGCTTAAGTCAGTCGCTCAAGAAACCGGAGGAAATTCCAATCGGAAACAGAAGCGGAAAGCTGAGCCAGCTGCTCCTGGGGAAGCCTTGGCTGTAACTTAAGGAAAGTTTAAGGGGAAACCCAAAGGACCTTGGAACCCCAAGAAAGTTAAAGACCAGGACGGAAATGATGTGTTGGATTTTCCATGTCACATCCACACCAAGAAAGATGAAGAGGGTAATTTCATTTACCTGAAACATACCACTCGACAGTGCCGACTCTTGATCCAGCAGTTCCAGGGCAAGCAACCCAAAGATAAGGAAAAGGAGTCGGACAAAGTTGAGGACAAGGAAGATAGTGACGATGGATACCCCAGGTTAATTCCACCCTGATGATTTTTGCCGATGTTGAAAGCAAAAGTTGACTGAAAGTTATCAACCGAGAGGTGAATATGGTTGCTCCGGCGACACCCAGTTATCTGAAGTGGTCTCAGACTGCCATCACATTCGACCGGTCCGATCACCCAACGCACATTGCCACCCCTGGGAGACAAGCTTTGGTGCTCGACCCAGTTGTTGAAGGCACTCGACTGACCAAAGTCTTGATGGATGGTGGTAGTGGTTTCAACATACTATATGCTGAGATGCTGAAAGGGATGGGCATTCCGATGTCCAGACTCAGTACCAGCAACATGAGTTTCCATGGAGTCATTCCTGGGAAGAAGGCTGAATCACTTGGCCAGATTGCTCTTGATGTTGTTTTCGGTGATTCCAAGAATTACCGCAAAGAAAAGTTGATGTTCGAAGTTGTAGACTTCCAGAGTGCCTATCACGCTATTTTGGGCAGGTCGGCTTATGCACGCTTCATGGCCCGACCATGTTATGTGTATCTCAAATTGAAGATGCCTGGTCCCAAAGGTGTGATCACTGTTACGGGCAATCGGAAGAAAGCAGAAGAGTGTTTTCAGAAAGGCTCAAAGATCGTTGATGCTCAGATGGCAGTGGTGGAGCTGCAGGAATACCAGAAGACTGCAGACCCAAGTGATTTGTTGCGAGCCAAGAAGCCCGCTACAGAATCAGCTTTTCAGTCGTCTGGTGAAACGAAGACAGCTCACATCCACCCGACTGATCCCAGCGCTGCTCCAACTCATATCTCAACAACACTCGACTCCAAATAGGAAGAAGCGCTCATCCAGTTCCTCCGTGAGAACTGGGACATTTTCGCATGGAAGCCTTCTGACATGCCAGGTGTTCCCAGGGAGCTGGCTGAGCATCGCCTACGAGTCGACTCAAAAATAAAACCTGTCAAAGAACATCTCCGACGGTCCGCCGTCCAGAAGAGAAAGGCTATTGGTTAGGAGGTGGCTCGGCTGTTAGTAGCGGAGTTCATCCGAGAGATCTACCACTCCGAGTGGCTCGCCAACATTGTCATGGTCCCCAAGAAGGACAAGTCACTTCGCATGTGCATTGACTTTAAACATATCAATCGGGCCTGCCCGAAAGATCATTTTCCTCTCCCCCGCATCGACCAGATAGTCGATTCGACTACGGGATGTGAGCGACTGTCTTTTTTAGACGCCTATTCTGGGTACCATCAGATCCGTCTATATGGACCTGACGAGGTCAAAACAGCTTTCATCACTCCATTCGGGTGCTTCTGTTATGTTACCATGCCATTCGGCCTCAAGAATGCCGGAGCCACATTCATGAGGATGATTTAGAAGTGTTTGCTCACTCAAATCAGTCGGAATGTGGAAGCATACATGGATGATACTGTGGTCAAGTCACAGAAGGGTTCTGACCTGCTGACTGACCTTGCTGAAACCTTTGCCAACCTCAGGAGGTATGACATCAAGATTAATCCATCAAAGTGCACATTCAGAGTTCCTGGCGGAAAGTTACTCGGGTTCCTCGTTTCCGAACGGGGAATCGACGCAAATCCGGAGAAAGTCGGTACTATACTCCAAATGAAAAGTCTTGTGCGAGTGCACGACGTCCAAAAGCTTACTGGTTGCTTGGCCGCTTTAAGTCGATTCATCTCTCGTCTCGGTGAAAAGGCATTGCCTCTTTACCGATTGATGAAGAAGTCAGACAAGTTCGAGTGGACTCCTGAAGCTGATGCAGCGTTTGCAGAGCTCAAAGCTCTATTCTCCACCCATCCGGTGCTTGCTGCCCCAATCAGCAAAGAGCCTTTGCTGCTTTACATCGCAGCCACGGGACAAGTCATCAGTACGGTACTGACGGTCAAGCGGGAAGAAGAAGGAAAAGCCTTCAAAGTTCAATGCCCAGTGTATTATATTTCTGAAGTTTTGACCCCATCAAAGCAAAGATATCCTCACTATCAGAAGCTTGTATATGGGATTTATATGACCACAAAGAAAGTTGCTCACTACTTCTCTGATCATTCCATTACAGTCGTCAGCGACGCTCCATTGTCAGAGATCTTGCATAACAGAGATGCAACTGGTCGAGTGGCAAAATGGGCGATTGAACTCCTTCCTCTAGATATCAAGTTTGAGGCAAAGAAAGCTATCAAGTCCCAGGCAATAGCTGATTTCGTCGCCGAGTGGATTGAACAGCAACTGCCGACTCAGGTTCACTCGGAGCATTGGACCATGTTCTTCGATGGTTCCAAAATGCTGAATGGTTCCGGTGCCGGGTGGTGTTGGTCTCCCCCCGAGGGGATAAGCTCAGATATGTTCTTCAAATCCACTTTGATTCCTCCAATAACGAGGCAGAATATGAATCACTTTTATATGGGTTGCGCATGGCCATTTCACTCGGCGTCCGTCGCCTCATGGTCTATGGCAACTCAGATTTGGTGGTTAATAAGGTGATGAAGGAGTGGGAAGTCAGAAGTCCAGCCATGACTAGTTATTGCAATGCAGTGAGAAAGCTGGAGAAGAAATTCGAGGGGTTAGAGCTTCATCACATACCCCGACTGAAAAATCAAGCAGCTGATGATTTGGCAAAAATAGGTTCCAAAAGAGAAGCCATTCCCAGCAATGTGTTTTTGGAGCACATCCACACACCATCAGTTCAGGAGGATCCCTTCACTGAAGAGGCCCCGCAGCCAAAAAGTGCCACGGATCCGACTGAAGTTGAAGTTCCAGCTGTGGTCGACCTGATCATGGAAGTCTTGGTCATCACTCCCGACTGGACAATACCGTACATCGCATACATCCTAAGGAAAGAACTCCCAGAAGACGAAGAAGAGGCTCGACAGATCGTCCGTCGATCCAAGGCCTTTACAGTCATAAAGGGACAGTTGTATAGAGAAAGCGCGACTGGAGTAAGTCAGAAGTGTATAGCACCAGAAGAAGGTCAGATGATCCTTGATGATATCCACTCGGGGACCTGTGGTCATCATGCGTCCTCTTGGACCATTGTGGCTAAAGCATACCGAGCGGGATTCTACTGGCCAAGGGCCAATGAAATGGCAAAAGAGATAGTCGACAAATGTGAAGGATGTCAGTATTACTCCAATATGTCTCACAAGCCCGCGTCAACCCTGAAAACCATTCCACTCGTCTGGCCCTTCGCTGTTTGGGGGCTGGACATGGTTGGACCACTGAGAACGGGCAGGAGCGGCTTCACTCATGTGCTAGTAGCAGTCGACAAGTTCACCAAATGGATTGAAGCTAAGCCTATCAAGAATCTTGATGCTTGCACTGCTATCAGTTTCATCAGAGAGTTGATATTCAGATATGGAGTTCCGCACAGCATCATCACTGATAATGGGTCGAACTTCGATTCCGGCAAATTCAGGGCCTTTTGCGCCTCTCAGGGCACACGAGTCGACTACACTTCGGTCGCTCACCCCCAGTCGAATGGACAAGCGGAAGGGCAAACAGCCTAATTCTCAAAGGACTAAAACCTCGATTGATGCGCGATCTCAAGCACGCAGCAGGTGCATGGGTCGACGAGCTTCCATCAGTCCTTTGGGGATTGAGGACAACCCCGAACCGATCGACCGGAAGAACCCCATTCTTTCTGGTCTACGGAGCCGAAGCAGTCTTGCCGAGTGACCTGCTTCACAACGCCCCCCGAGTCGAGCTCTACTCTGAAGATGAAGCAGAACAAGCCCGGCAGGACGCAGTCGACCTCCTGGAAGAAGAAAGAGAAATGGCCATGATCCGATCGACCATCTATCAGCAAGACTTGCGTCGATTCCATGCCAGAAATGTGAAGAGTCGAGCCTTCCAAGAAGGAGACTTAGTCCTCCGAGTGGATCAGCAGAAACCACACAAACTCGCTCCTACCTGGGAAGGCCCCTTCATAGTCACCAGAGTCCTCCACAATGGAGCGTACCACCTCTATAATGTCGATCGCCAGATTGATGAGCCACGAGCCTGGAATGCGGAGCTCCTCCGCCCCTTTTATACTTGAATTCTCACTCGGATGAGATGTAATAAGAAAAACTCCTGTAGTTTATTTACCAAAGACAAGAGCGTTATAATTTTCCCAGTGATTGTTATTGTTTTTGTTTACGTGAGAAATCCCCCAGTGGGTGGCTTAGCTGCGAATTCGTTTCGCCTAAGTTTGTAAAAATAATTTCCTACCGAGTGGTGAGCCAGCCTCCCACTCGGGGGCTTAGCTGCGAACCCGTTTCGCCTAAGTATTTGAAAATCCTACCGAGTGGTGAGCCAGCCTCCCACTCGGGGGCTTAGCTGCAGTCCAGTACTCGCCTAAGTATTTGAAAATCCTACCGAGTGGTGAGCCAGCCTCCCACTCGGGGGCTTAGCTGCAGTCCAGTACTCGCCTAAGTATTTGAAAATCCTACCGAGTGGTGAGCCAGCCTCCCACTCGGGGGCTTAGCTGCAGTCCAGTACTCGCCTAAGTATTTGAAAATCCTACCGAGTGGTGAGCCAGCCTCCCACTCGGGGGCTTAGCTGCAGTCCAGTACTCGCCTAAGTATTTGAAAATCCTACCGAGTGGTGAGCCAGCCTCCCACTCGGGGGCTTAGCTGCAGTCCAGTACTCGCCTAAGTATTTGAAAATCCTACCGAGTGGTGAGCCAGCCTCCCACTCGGGGGCTTAGCTGCAGTCCAGTACTCGCCTAAGTATTTGAAAATCCTACCGAGTGGTGAGCCAGCCTCCCACTCGGGGGCTTAGCTGCAGTCCAGTACTCGCCTAAGTATTTGAAAATCCTACCGAGTGGTGAGCCAGCCTCCCACTCGGGGGCTTAGCTGCAGTCCAGTACTCGCCTAAGTATTTGAAAATCCTACCGAGTGGTGAGCCAGCCTCCCACTCGGGGGCTTAGCTGCAGTCCAGTACTCGCCTAAGTATTTGAAAATCCTACCGAGTGGTGAGCCAGCCTCCCACTCGGGGGCTTAGCTGCAGTCCAGTACTCGCCTAAGTATTTGAAAATCCTACCGAGTGGTGAGCGACCCTCCCACTCGGGGGCTTAGCTGCAGTCCAGTACTCGCCTAAGTATTTGAAAATCCTACCGAGTGGTGAGCTGATCCTCCCACTCGGGGGCTTAGCTGCAGTCCAGTACTCGCCTAAGTACGAAACACATCTCAACCCGCAAGGACGACGAGGTGCAGGTCGACTGCCACCTTCTCCTTGGGAGCTTCGCCACCAAATACAACGTGCGCTCCATCGCCGACCCGCAAGGACGATGAGGTGCAGGTCGACTGCCACCTTCTCCTTGGGAGCTTCGCCACAAATACAACGTGCGATCCATCCCGACCCGCAAGGAGGACGAGGTGCAGGTCAACTGCCACCTTCTCCTTGGGAGCTTCGCCACAAATACAACATGCGCTCCATCACCGACCCGCAAGGACGATGAGGTGCAGGTCGACTGCCACCTTCTCCTTGGGAGCTTCGCCACAAATACAACGTGCGCTCCATCCCACTCCGCAAGGACGACGAGGTGCAGGTCGACTGCCACCTTCTCCTTGGGAGCTTCGCCACAAATACAACGTGCGCTCCATCCCGACCCGCAAGGACGACGAGGTGCAGGTCGACTGCTACCTTCTCCTTCGGAGCTGCGCCACAAATACAAAAGTTGTCTCGAGTGAAGAACGAGTTCCACTCGACGGAGAATTCATGAAGATATTCATGATAAACCAAGTTCAGATAAATCCTAAAGGTTCCGAGACCACAGATCGAAGTGCTCGGGCATTCAGCCCGAAAGAGTTTAACGGTTACAAAAACCACTCGGCATTCCGAGGCAAATTTAAGGTGGGCATAAAAGTTTGTTCACTCCGCAGGAGGAGGACTGGCAGGCTCGACGAACTCGTCCAGGTCGACGCCGTCGGCGATCCGAGTGGCTGCAGCGATGAAAGTCTCCATAAAAGATCGGAAGTCATGCTTCTGGGTGTTGGCGACCTTGATTGCTGCCAGCTTATCTTGTCGCACCTCCTTGCAGTGGACACGAACCAAAGACAGAGCCACATCAGCACCACACCGGCAGAAGATTTCTTCCACTCCTGCACTCGATCAGGGATCTCGTTAAGTCGAGTCATCAGGGACTCAAGATCATTCTGGAGCGTGGCCTCTGGCCAAAGTGCCGTGTCGATCCGTGACGTGGCGACCTTCAGTCGAGCCAAGTAGTCCACAACACCGTCGATGCGGGATTCCAGTCGGAGCAGATTCATGGCAGTTTCATCTTTCACGGGAGAATTGATTGGGTCCAAACCTGGCTCAATCCGCCCAGTCTCCTCCTCGAAGTTCTGGCAAAACTCTGCATTCACGATCCAAGGATAAGTCAATTTTCGTACGCTGAGTCGACAAAAAATCAGTCGGAACAAAATGTACCTTCAAGCTTGATGAACAACTTCTTGGCAAGGCTCCTCAGATAGCTCTCCAGATCGTCCCTCCTGCGAGCGATGCCTTCCATCTTCTCGTACAGGTTGAGATTGTCCTTCTTCAAGCGCGTGCACTCCTTGTTGGCTTCGTTCAGAGCAGATTTCATCTTGGTGTTCTCTTCTTCCAACTGGCCGACCGAAGCCAGTTTCTGTTCAGCCAGAGCGGTTCTGTCGTCAGCTTCCTTTTCGAGCAGCAGCCAAATCCTGATCCTTCTTCGCCAGAGCTTCTCTCAGTTTTTCTGCAAAGAAATGATGCTTGATTCAGAAAGAGCAGAAGGGTACTCAAGCCTAAGACAAACCAGTCGACAAACTCGTCTTACCATTGGCGCCGTCCTTGGCCTTTTGCAGCTCTGTCTTGGCCAGCTCCAAGTCAAGGTTCAGTTGGATCTGCTGTTTCTCCAAGTCAGCAAAGCGAGCTCCAAGATCACAAGATTTCTGCAATCAAAGAGGAGAAGTTATTTTACAGCAAAAAACGACAAAGACAATAAGTACTAAGACTACGTGTCGGAACTACCGCGTCCACCACATAGTCTCGGGACTACACCCAGTGGTGCACTTTGCGTTCCCCACCTGGCTCTGATCCACTTCGACCGCCCGCCGGTTCGAGTGGGGAGTAAAAAAAAAGGGGGGGGAGAAAGAAGAACTCAGACCACAGTCGACTGCCAGCAGTCGACCGCGGTCTCGGGGACTAACCCAGTGGTGCACTTTTGGCGTGCCCCCACCGGTTCTGATCCCACTTCGACCAGACCGAGTGGAAGAGACAAACTACCAGTTCGGTTTACACTCGACAAAATAAAAAGACTACAGTCGACTGCCAGCAGTCCACCGTAGTCTCGGGGACTACACCCAATGGGTGCACTCAGCGTGCCCCCACTAGTTCAAAAATTCAATCGATGCACCCAGTGGGTGTACAGATGCAAAGATTTTCGGAAAGAGTCTTCAGATAGCATATCCTAACAGAACAAGCGGTGACCAACTAACCTGAACGTTGCTTTGGAGAGCCGAGCTGGCATTGTTGGCGGCCTGACTAGCGTCCCGCACCATCTTCATCTTCTCCATCATGATGCCCGCCTGGCGTATAGCTTCCTTGGCAGCATTCACTTCGTCCTCTGGGACATGATGGGTCGCAAAAACTGAAGGTGGGTCGACAGGGGCCTGAGCAGTCGACGAAGAAGGCAAGGCACTCGACAGTGGCACGACGAAGGTAATAGAACCCCGATTGGCGTCGCTAGTGTCCTGAACGACTGGTTCCGCCCTCGGCGTCGACTGTGGCACCTTGCTTGCAGGAGCTTGCCTATTCTTAGGCCTCTCGGGCTCTTCATCATCATCGAGGAGGTCAATAATGTTGGGAGCCGTGCAAAGTTCAATCGCCAAAATCACATCACCCAATGGTGCACATTGCAGTTGAGTCGACCAAATAAAGACAGAATGGCAGAAATCATACCCAGATTGGAAGTGACGCATCCTCCATTACCTCATCCTCGTCCCTGTAAGCTGAGGTCCCGGAAGTAGCAGCGCTGCCAGTTCCAAAGTTCGTCTAGTTAAAACAAGAAAAACAAACAACGCGGGCGTCGAGTGAATACAAAGGGAGACACTCACGCAGAAGCGACGGGGATGTCAATCTTAATCTTCGGCAACGCCTTCCGAGTCTTCGGCTCTGCAACTTTGGGATGCTTTGGCGCTTTTCAGTCGGGGTTGGTGAAGAGATCCGAGGACGCTTTGAAGACTGACCAGCCTGAGCAGTCGCCTTTTCGCGGGCACTCGGTCGTTCTTGGTCAAGCTTGGATCGCCTCTCCCTGCGAGGAGGCGACTCGACTTCTTCTTCGTCACTTGAGTCGTCGCTCTCTCGTCCCCTTCACCGTCAGAAGTCCATTCGCCACTGTCGCCGCCGCTCGCCTCTCCTTCCAGATCTTGCTCTTGCTCTCCGTTGGGCATTGAATACATTTCGATAAGGGCCTGAAAGAAAGCAGGAAGAATAAAGTCAGTCGACGCGGTATAGACAGCTGCGCGAGTGAATTCAGATTACAATCAAAAGCTCGGAATCGGACCTTCTCTGGTACATGGGACTGGTCGAATGGAGGAACTCTCCTGGCTCCCCTGGGGTTGTCCTTGTTTCCGGTCATGCCCGACAGCCACTTCTCCAGTGTGTCGTCATCGACCTCCTCCTGGGTGAATCCGAGTGGAGTCTTCAAGACCCGAATACATCCACATCGGATGGTCTCGGGCTTGAAGAGGCTGGATGCGCCGCTGAAGGAAGACCTCCAAGAGATCCATACCGGTGACCCCGTCACGGATAAGCTGGACCACTCGCTCGACCAGCACCCTCACCTGCGCCTTCTCCTCCGGGAGCACCTTCAGAGGAGGGTTTCCTCACTCGGTCCATGGTAAAAGGAGGGAGGCCAGTCGACTGCCCTGGCGTCGACTGGTCTTTGCAGTAAAACCAGGTCGACTGCCATCCGCGAACCGAGTCGGGAAGAATCATGGCCGGAAAGGAACTTTTCCCTCTCATCTGAACACCAAGACCCCCACACATCTGAATCACTTGAGTTCTCTCGTCACTCGGATTGGCCTTTTTCACCGTCTGAGAGCGACAAGTGAAAATGTGCTTGAAAGACCCCAGTGAGGCCGACAACCCAGGAAATTCTCACACAAAGAAACGAAAGCGGCGAGATAAACGATTGTGTTGGGAGTGAAGTGGTGGAGTTGTGCCCCAAAGAAGTTCAGAAATCCCCGAAAGAAAGGGTGAGGAGGCAAGGAAAATCCACGGTCGACGTGGGTGGCAAGGAGAACGCGCTCACCCTCCCGAGGTTGCGGCTCGGATTCCTTCCCCGGAAGCGCGCCGATTCATAGGGGATCAGCCCTCCTTCGGCTAGGTCGTCGAGGTCCTCTTGGGTGATCGTCGAGCGGATCCAGTCGCCCTGGATCCAGCCCTTCGGCAGGCCGGTTCGCGAGGAAGATCCACCCCGACTGGTCGCCTTCCCCTTCGCCTTTGCCGTCGCCTTCTTCGCCCGCTCCAGAGCCGCCGTCTTCTCCTTCCCCATCGTCGCCGGCGAGACGCGTACGAGCGGTGGCGGGGCGAGAGCGAGCGCGACGAGGAAGCTGAAGAGGAGAAGAGATAATGGGAGACGCACTGTTCAAGAGACCCCGGTCCGACGCCTTATATGAGGCCGCTTCCGAGTGGCTGACTGGTAGGCCCGGGCGATACGTGGCGAAAAAGGTGGCGCGGGGATCGAGGCGGCTCCGCCCTATCCCATCCGATTACTGCGGCCTCCCCCGTCCCGCGCGCTTCCCAAAATTCGGATCCCGCGAAATCTGCGGGCAGCAGAACAACTTGTCAGACCGAAGATCTCCTCCACACCGTCACTCGGAGCTTCAAGTAAAGAAACTCACTCGACAAAAAACTAAGAATGGATCAAGGCGACTGAAAAGGAAGTTGCTGTCCATCACTCAGGTTCATTGATCCGAAACAAGATATGCTCATAGCATGAAAAATGAGTCGGAGAAGTGCTCAACTCCTTCCCCACTCAAACCTCGATCCATTCGGGGGCTAATGATGAAGCTATGTACCTAGGGTAGGGTCATGGACCTGTCCCAGCTGCCCTAACCAAGGACATCTCAAGAAGAAATCACCTTTCAATCGACTTGGAGGTGTTTCACTCGACAGACTCGAAGACACTCGACCAAGAAGCAATCACTCGACCAAGGTCCAATCACTCGACGGCCAGGAGACCTAAAGGCACTCCGCACGCTAACGGTCGGTAATTAAGTAGCTTTTATGGTCATCATAGCACTTTATTAGAGGCGTTACCAGTAATGCCTCACCTTAATGTATTTAAAACCCTGCGCAACTGAGGGCCAGAGGGGTCGGGCGGACTCTATATAAGCCACCCCCCCTCCTCAGTGTAAAGGGTTCGCACCCCTATAATTCATACACGCATAATCCAGTCGACCGCCTCCGGGCTCCGAGATGTAGGGCTATTACTTCCTCCGAGAAGGGCCTGAACTCGTAAACCTCGTGTGCTTACGACTTCTCCATAGCTAAGATCTTGCATCTCCATACCTACCCCCCTACATTACTGTCAGACTTAGAACCACGACAATTGGTTCTGCTGACGATTTGAGGGTGATGTGCGAGCATGGCAAGCCAGGGAAGAAATGTGTTGCATTCCAGGGGATAAGCACTGGGAGGAGGTTCATTGCCTGTGCCGTAGAAGTAAGTTAGTAAATTAGTTGCAATGTGAAACCTCTCCTGTGTAGTATAGTTCATTTGTTCTAGGGTTAACTGTTCATGTTCTAGGGTTTACTGTTCATTGCTCATAGTTCCTGTTCATGGTTCATTGATATTGATTTATGTTCATAGTAACTGTTCATGTTAGGAAACATGCTCACAATAATTGTTCTTTAGTTTTTTGAGTTGAATTGATCTAACTGAATCTGCACCTTAACTGTAACCTGAACTTAACTGAAAATGTAACATGTGACAACATGTTTGAACTACTTTATTTTGTATTGCAGGGAGTTAATAAATGTGGATTAGTGCAGTGGGTAGATGAGGAGTGGCCAGATCATCTGCAGAATGCACTCCACAAACTGTGGCTTATGTATGAGGATAGCATCCAGGCCAATAAGATGGCATGCCTTGAGCATTCATTTACTGTGCACAATCTAGCACAACAGAAAAAAGAGTTGCAGGAGACTTATGAGAAGCTTGTTGAAGATGTGAACAACCTCTTGGATTCTCAGGATAATCTGCCACATGAAACTGATATGAATGTTGCTGACAGCAGCATGGAAAAGGATGTTGAGATCAAAAAATTGAAGGCAGTTGTTGATCAGTTGAAGTGCATTCATGTTGCTCAAGCCAATGTCATTAGGAATTTGAAGTTCAATCATCTGAAAGAGAAGGAAAAGATGAGCTCTGATAAGAGGACTTTGGAGTTTAGCTTTGCTGACCTGAAGAAAGAGAAGGAGAAGCTGGATTGTTACATTGCTGAGTTGACTAAAGAGAAGGAGAAGTTGAGCATTGAGAAGAGTACTTTGCAATGTGATGTTGCTGACCTGAAGAAAGCAGGTGAAAGTAACAAGAGGAAGCTGAAGGAAATCAAGGGTATTTGTGGTGAAGAATAAATTATGCTGTCATATGACCATGTGGGTCATTGTCTTTAGTTACTAGCTTTGAACTATGGCTTGTAATGTGTTAAGTTTGAATCTGTTGAACTAATTTACTTATGAAGCATTGAACTATGGCTTGTAATGTGTGCTAAATTTGAATCTGTTGAACTAAGCTGTGAAGTATGGCATGGCATGTAATGGGTTTAGCTTGGATCATTTAATGAAGATGTTTGTAGTGTTTTTTTATGTTGGTTTGTGATGAAAGGTCTGTTTGTAGTTTGGATCCTTCATTTAGTGGTTGGTCGACACCAAGACACCCGAAGTGAAAAAAATGGTTAAATTAGGGGTTGGTCGATGCCGAGCCACCCTAAGTGATAAATTTGCTTCAGTTAGGGGTTGGTCGACGCCGAGATACCCTAAGTGAGAAATTTGCTTCACTTAGGGGTTGGTCGACGCCGAGCCACCCTAGGTGACAAATTTGCTTCACTTAGGGGTTGGTCGACGTCGAGCCACCCTAGGTGACAAATTTGCTTCACTTAGGGGTTGGTCGATGCTGAGCCACCCTAAGTGACAAATTTGCTTCACTTAGGGGTTGGTCGACGCCTAGCCACCCTAAGTGACAAAAATGGTTCATTTAAGATTGGTCGACGCCGAGCCACCCTAAGTGATAACAACATCATCATCATTAATATAAAATCCTAAATAGCTTGATGCAACAAAGTCTAAATGACAGCATCATATTCAACATAATCATTATCACAGTCTACTTGACATCCTCATGCATAAAAGTCTTGATCACAACCATAATTAGGTAACTTACATAGTGCCATCACAAAGTAGCCAAAATAGGCTGAATTAAACTGGTTTGAACATGATAAACTCACAGCTGTTTTGAACATCACAAACTTGAAATTGTTTTCAACATCACCATCATGAAATTACTTCTTCTTGCTGCCCTGGGAACAATTGAACCACTCAGATATCTTGTAAGAAGGTTTTCTTAGCCTTCCAGTACCTGAAGCTCTAGGTGGTATGAATGTTTTCTTTGCAGCAGTAGAAGAACTTGGCCTAGAAGCACCATCAGTAGATGAACTTGGCCTTCTAGCTGCAATAGTAGATGAACTTGGCCTAGAAGCAGCAACAGTAGATGCAGTTGCTCTCCTAGTTGCAGGAGGAGCTGATGGAGCTGGCCTAGGTGCTCGTGGAGCTGTAGTTCTTGCCTTGGGAACTGCTGGAGCTGATGGAGCTAGCCTAGGTGCTGGTGGAGCTGTAGTTCTTGCCCTGGGTACTGATGGAGCTGCCCTTGGGGCTGATGAAGCTGCATCAACTCTTCCGTTTTCCTGCAGTGTAAACATACAAAGATTAGAACATAATATAGGAAATATAATCATAAACTGAATTTTTTGAAGTTTGGACAATTAACCTGATGTTGGTTCCTTCTCATTGCAAGGGCTGGCTTAAGATTTTTGTGGCAGCTAGTGTACCTATGCCCACTAAAATTGCAATTACTACAAGTGATTAATGCCATCCTAGAAGTATCCTTGGGAGCTGGCTTCTCAAACTGATTCTTTCTCCTCTTTGTATGCTTCTTTCTTGGCTTGTCTCTGAAAACAGGTGGCTCTATGTCAGGGGTCCCAGTCTTTGGCCATAGATCAGGCCCAGGCACAGGGTAGACAATTGGACTGTAGGCTTGTTGATACATTGGTTTCTTGAAGAAAGCATTAACAAAATCTTCTAGATGTAGTTTAGCCTTGTTAATTGCTGAAACACCATGATTGCAAGGAACCCCAGTCATGTCCCATTTTCTACACCCACATGTGTAATCTTTCAGATTTACTGCATATGTGCTTTCTCCACTTGCAACCTGGTATAGATCAGGTCCAGCCTTGATTGACTGACAGAATCTGGAATGATGTTTAGCTTCTTCCAGCTTTTCAGCATATGTTGGGCATATCTGCCACTTAGCTGTCTCTGTCTTGGTCCTATTGGCATTGAACTTAACTAACAATTTTTTTCTGATCCCATCAACCATGGTTTTAATTGGTTTTCCTCTCACATCAAGTATCATTTTATTGAATACTTCACTTATGTTGTTCACAACGAAGTCAGTTTTACAATTTCTGTCCATGGCATGTCTAGCCCATGTATGCTTTGGTATCTTACTAAGCCATTTCCAAGCTGCTTGACACTCTTTTTTCATACCATCCATTGCTTGATTATATCCATGCTCAGTATATGAATAACTAGCCTGATCCATGTATTTCTTTAACTCTTCACCTCTAAAGCCAGCTGTTTGGAAGTTCTGATAAATATGTCTAAGGCAGAATCTTTGAGGGCAATTTGGGAATACATTGGTTATTGCTTTAAGCATACCCTATGAAAGTAAACTAATGTTTGAATATGATGCCAGAAGACACTATTTGTAAGTACTAAGCATGTTCTAATTTGCACTATTTGTAAGTACTAAGCATGTTCTAATTTGCACTATTTGTAAGTACTAAGCATGTTCTAATTTGCACTATTTGTAAGTACTATGGTGTATGAGTTACCTTTTGTCTATAAGATATGATAGTGTAGTAGCCATGCTTCCCTGACTCACCACCAAGAGCATACTTCAGTTGTGTTAGAAACCATGACCAGCTGGCAGTGTCTTCCTTGTCAACAATTGCAAATGCAATGGGAAATATGTTGTTATTACCATCTCTACCAGTTGCAGCCAGTATTTGCTGCCCTGTGGTCAACTTAATGAAGCAGCCATCAACACCTACAGCAGAAAATTTCACATTAGTACTAGGACAACATAAATGATTGTGTTCACACAAATTAATATAGGTACCTATGAAGGGTCTGCAACCATTTAGGAAACCCTCTTTGCAAGCATTCAGGCACATGAACAAGCCATGGAATCTAGGATTTATGCTAGGATGGGCCTTCAATTGCTTTGTTGTAACAATGCATCTACTTCCTGGATTGGTATCCAACACAGCTTGGAGGTAATCCCTTATCCTTGTGTATTGTGCCCTTTGATATCCTTGGACAACACTCTTAGCTGCTTTCCTTGCTCTGTAGGCCATGTGAATGGACACTTCTATTCCAAGTTTATTCTTCAAATTGGCTATTATGGTCTGGACTGGTGTGTTTATGTCTGCCCTCAACTGTTCCTCACACTCATGTCCAACCATCTTGCAGTCACTTTGGTGCTCTCTCCTACAGCAGCACAATTGTGGTACAAGCTCATCTTCTTTATACAAAAAGTTTTCTCATGTGCTATTTGAGAAGCAGCAATGAAAAAAGGACAGTCTTCTGTACTGCAAACTGCAATAACTCTATCTGAGCAGTTTCTATGAAAAGAGTAGTTCCTGTTTTGTGAGATGTGAAATGTAAGAAGTGCTCTCCTGAATTGTTGGACATCTAGAAAACAAAGTTTCTTCACAAATTGTTCTTGTGGGTTCTCCCTCTTCTCATCATACCAAAGCCTAGGCTTCTGCTTTCTGGCCCTGCTCTTCCTACCATTTGGTTGCCTAAATGTTGGAAGCCGAGCACCATCATTAGCATCCTGACTTAAGTCACCTGGGTTGCTCTCTTCATCAAATGAAGGTATCCAATCTTGCTCTATGATTTGTTCAAGACTTCCATGTGATCTGGTTGTTGGCCCCTTCCTCTGGCTTCCTCCTGTGTTGCTGCTTCCTCCTGCACTACTTCCTCCTATAGTGCTTCCTCCTCTCCTACCCTCCTCAGCTTGCTCATCCTGTCCTACCTCCTCCTCTCCTGCTTCATCCTCCAACTCCTCCTCATCTGGTTGATAAAGCTCTTCTACATCAGTGTCTCCTTCAAAGTGATTGAGAGGATCAGCTCTATGCCTCTTCATTGCCTCCAGCCTAGCTATTATGTCTTCATCTTCTAAAATCTCATTGTCACTATCACTGTCAGTGAACTCTTCAGCAAGCAGCTCTGGAAGTTTTCTCTTTGCTTCCTTGTACTTCTCTTTTTGTTTTTTATTGGTCCTAAACTTTTCAATCTCTTCATTCCTCCTTTGCTCCATCATCTTCTCAATCTTCTCTTGATCTTGGTCTGTCTCCATGAAGTACTCATGCCTCTCACTACCATAGTCCAATGCAAACTCTGGTTCACTTGGACCCTTTAGCTTCAAACATGAACTCTCCTGGGTGTTCATGGCCTGGATAGGCTGTGGTTGGGGCTTAACTGGACTGGGGAAAAGAACTCCTGAAGTATCTACCTCATAGACAAGTGGTACACCTAATTCAGACAAAGGGAACTGCTCTTCATAAACATGACCAATGTTCAAGTCAGCTGGTGTGGGTGCATCACTTCTCATAACTGTAATGTTAACCACATTATTTCCTTTACTGCATATGTCATCCAACATTTCTTCAACCTTGTCATCATCAGTTAATTCTTCCATTCCCGACACCCCAACTCCTGGATCTCTGACATAATACATATAATCTCTTGAACTAAAGCCTTCCAACTCTATTAGTGCAATAAGATTCCAATATGTTATGTCTGATAAGCAAATGGTTCTTTCCAAATTATCTCTATCAAAGAAATGGAATCTCACTTCCCATTCTTCATCATCCAACCTAGTTCATTTAACATAGTTGTTAACATTCAGATAAAACTTGTGTTGAACAATACAGATAAAATTCAGTAAACCTAGTGTTAAACAATTCAGTTAAAACAACTGACTATTGAGCCATTATGTTCAAAACTAGTGTGCAATTGCAGTTGAAACTACTGAGCCATTATGTTAAACTAGTGTTAAACTTAAGTTAAAAACATCTTAGTTAGCAAGACTGAGCAGTGCAATTATGTTAAACTACTAACCAGTTCAAATTCAGTTAGCATGACAGAATAAATTACTGTGTAAGTTGAAAACTAGTGTTACAGCTAATTTGCACTCCAAACCATTACTGTAACCCAATAATCCTAACCCTAGAACCCAAACATTACAGATAAAATTCAGTTAGCATGACTGGATAATTAAAGGCAAGCTAATTTGCAGTTCACTAACATTACTGTAACACAATAATCCAAACCAAATACCAACAACATAATCCCCAACTCTGTACTTGTCCTAGAACCCTAACCCTAGAACCCTAACCCTAGAATCCAGATCGGGGAAACAGGGAAACAGTGAGGAGGGGGAGAGGATGGATGCTTACACCACACCGCCGAAGGAGGATGCAAAGTGCTGGCTGCCCGTCGGATTTTCCTTCACCGCCTTGGCAAATGCCCTAGCCGCCGTGTACTGCGGGTCCGGGGATTGGGGAGGAGGCACCGCCTGAGAAGGATTCGAGCTCCCGCAGAGCTCCAGTGGATCTCCATCACTACCAGCATCACCAGCGGAAGCGCCGCCGCCAGGTTTCGCCTTCCCCATTGAAGCCCCAGGGAGAGCAGAGGAGCGAGTGAGTGAGAAGTGGAGTGGGGGTGGCGCGGTCGGCCGGTCCGACGCGAGCCGACCAAGTCGTCTCGACCAGACAGCGCCGTTTGCCGTCCGTTATGCCACGTAGGGGGAAACCGGGCCCCATCTGTCGGAAACGCACTCAAACGAAGCAAATCGGTCGATCAACGCACACTGCAAAAAGTTTTCTGAATGTGCGGTGTTTTTTGCAAATGATTAGCGACCTCGTGGTTTTCTGCAATCGATGCCCCAAATGTGGTGGTGTTTTGCAATTCACTCGAGCGGGAAAGAGGGAGGGAGCGGGAGAGAGGGACTCACCAGGGCCGCCGCCGTCGAGTATCCCAGGGCCGTCGCCGTCTTCCAGTAGCCGCCGTCGTCTGTCGCTGCGTTCGTGAGCGAGAGAGGATGAGAACGAGCTCCTCTGTTCTGGTCAATCGAGATGTAAGGGCAAATATGTCTTTTTTTGTGAGACCCATATGACAGAGGGCAAAATAACAAACATCCAGGTAAAAAGTGTCATGAGATCAAATACAAAGTAAAAAATGGCAAATAGTCAATGTACCAAGTAAGGGATGGCAAATAATCAAATTGCCCGTGGGAACGAGACAGCGCGGGAGCCAAGCGTGCCATGCCGATGCCGTGCAGGGCGCACCCAGCATAAGTTATAGGACGCCATGCCGATGCCGTGCATGCTGCAGAATCTATAGGTAGCACGGCGAGAGAGAGGCCACGCGCGCCGCACCGGCGCGTGTGCCCCAGGACCCCCCGTGCTCGAGGACCATCCCGCTCCCGCCCGCTGCGCGCCGGAGCGCCGGACGGACCGCGGTGGAGTACGTGGGGAGCCGGCCGCTGCGGATAAGGCTCCGACCTGGCGCTGCTGGTGGATGCGCGCGGTGTTGGGTGTTCGGGGCCGGGCATGGAGCGGGGCGGATGGCGACGCCGGGGCGCCGAGTTCCAAGCCAACAGTGGATTGTACCCGTACTAATTATGCTATGCGTACGTCCGGGCGAGGGCAAATGAATGCTCTGCCTGTCCCCGAGACAGGGTGAAGAAGCTATGGTCCGGCCGGCCCGTGCCTTCAGCCCTCGGGTGGGCGCGCCACGCCCACGCATGGACCATGGGCCACGGTACACCGCCTTGCTTTGCTTAAGGTGAAGGTGAAGGTGAACTACCCACACGGACCATGCTTTGGCTATCTCACAAGCTTGGGTGTTTCCTTTTGATTGGAGGAGATGATAGGGTTTTAGCGGCTAATAATGGTGCTTATCCTCCTGCAGGGACAACAATGCATATCTTTTTAGAGGCTACCACCAGTATATTTTAGTACTTCCTCTGTAAGCTACTATAAAAGCATTTAGATCGCTATCTTCGTAAACTAACATAAGAGCGTATAGATCATTACTCCTTCGTAAACTAATATAAGAGCGTTTAGATCACTACTTGCTCTTATATCATTTTACAGAGGAAGTGCTAATTTATAACAAGCTTCAATGCACGCGCCATTATTTATTTCTCCACGAGAGAATGACACTTGGCAAGTCAATGGATTGAACTACTCATGTTTCCCTCTCTCGTTTTTTCACAGCAGAGGAAATTGAAATCATCATGCTGGGTATACCGAAAATATGCTATAATTGTTCCTGAACAGGAGAATATGTTTGCCACATTCCACACATTATACGTCGGCGGTGGCCATAGTCGTGTTTGTGTGGACGTAGCTATAGTTATTATTAGTATAGTTTTTCATTTGGGGCCGCACATACGACGACTCCGCTAGAGTTGCTCCAATGATACTCCCTATGTCCAGGTTTATTAGACACCATTTAATTCGGGTCAAATTTGACAATGAATTTAACTAAGGACAAATCCAACAATATATTTTTGTAGCATATACTTTATATTTTCCTAATCAAATGCATGGTCAAAATTGGACCAAAACTAACAAAGGGGCCCAATAACCCTGGATGAAGTAGATATCGGGTGATACCACCATGCACAAGCTCTCATGCTTCGATATTGAAAAGTCACATTTTAAATGTTTGTAGAAAATCATTATAAGATTCTGAATGTTCACAATATATGTGTCTGTGAGTTAATTCAGATCAAAATTATAGATTCGCGTTGAGAAAAAAAATCGGGCATGAATAGTATTAAAAGAAGATAAACACCAATAGTGCTAGAAATGACACACTCACATCTGGTTTTGTCTTCTCAATATGTGTTTTGAATTTGGATATGAATTTGTTGGCACATATCACGTGGACATTCACAATAGAATAGAATATTCCAAAACATTTGAAAGTGACGTTTCAAAATTTGAAGCATGGAAGCATTTGAAGGATGTTATGTGTAGAATCAAAAGTATCGACCAGATGGGGTGAATGGGAGATTATAAAAAAAATCTAGAACATGAAATACTTCGGTAAATAGAAGAATAAAATGGATAGTGAAAATCTAAGCAGCGGAATAGAAGTGTGAGTATTAAAAAGTCTTTCGGAACAATCACAGGGAATGAGGAATGGGAAACTCTTTGAAACTCAACAGTTTATAGAAAGTAAAGTTGAGTGAGGAATGAGAGCATGATGCTTGACAATGACATAGATATATGTTTACCACAGTTCAAATTGTTGGCATAGTTTTACATCTGGGTTCGAGAAGTTGAGTCATAGTTGTGAGGAAATACAGGCCTTCACCTTATTCTACTCGAATTAAGTTTCTCATAACTCACCCAATCAATGGTGGTAGATCTTGCGGTGATCTCTGGACCAAAGCAAACTTGTTCTTTGGCGAATACATACATAGGACGCTCTTGAACGACGCCTAAACTTCTAGAGGATGCACAATCCTCAAGAGTAACAAGTCCAAGCTAGGCTTTGATCATATTCTTCGATGATGCTCAATCACAGTTCAATCCTAGGTTCTCGGATTTTTCCTCACTTAGGATTTCCTAGATTAGTGTGAGGAAGGGTTGCTCATACAACATTTGTAAAATCATGCGGAGTGGCCAACCAAAGATATGTTAGGTCGGAGGCTATTTATTGTCGGGGAGCAACCCAACGGTGTTGATATGATCGTTGGGAGCACACTCACCAACGTACCCATGACATGTGGCTAACGGCCAGACTTCAAATCACAACGTGTGTGGGTTGACTTGCCGGGCAAGACATACAACTTCTCAGTGAAGAATTTTAATCTTGGTGTCCTGAGGACTTAATTAACCTCAACACCGAAACTAAATGATTTGTCTGGAAGGAGATTTTGAAGTCTTCCATCAAAGAAGAAATAGTTTTGATTGAGCTCACACACGAAGACTTCAATCTTGCTTTCACTTAGACCCATCTTAATAGTATGGTTTGCCCTAAGATTCAAATGAAGAACAAAGAAACTAGCAAATAGAAGTCAACGCCTCATCTTCCAATTTTTCAAAGAGCATCTCTGAAGACTTCAATGTTCTCACAACATTTTTATGGGTCATCACCCACTGTAACGAAATCCTCATAAACTTTCGTCTGTGTATACTCGCAAACACATTGCATATTAACTGTTTATCATTAATCATTCAAAACCCACAAAAAGACACTAGTTGCACTTAAAGTATCACCTGGTATTTCCCCATCCTTTGATGTATTCCGCAACTAACGGTGGTGCCGCTGATAGATGAAACCCACCTTTTTTGCGAAAAAAAACCACCATGTCGGCATCGGCTTATCGATTGTAGTAGTCTAGAGCAGGGTTGTCACCATATAATCCATGCACACATATTTAGTAATGTATTCATATATGCTACTTGAGTAATACGAGTGTACGTATGAGTAGAAAAAAATTAAATGAGAAAGGTGTGATAGCTCCTGGGTGCCCCTACACCCTCATGAACGGTAAATTGATTTTTTTAAGCAAAATCTTAAATTCGGGCTCCAAGAATGTTATTTGTGGCTGAAACTTTGCAAGAACATCGAATGTTTGATCATATTTGTTGTCCGAAAGTTTAGGTTTATTTTTATTTTTTAATGTTTTCGAATGTACTGTTCATGGAGGGCGTAAGGGCACCCGGGTGTTGAAAGGCATGTCTCATTTTAAATATTGTAGAAGTCCATATGCTTGTGCTGCAAAAAGGCGTTTTACCCGAAAAACAAACAATTTGGGAGTATATACTGTCAAGATGCTAGCTGTTCTGTTTTCGCCTGCTTTACTTTTTCACATCAGCACCTTTTCCTCATCTTTTAGTGTTACCAAAAGGGATGCACACAGCAAAAACGATTCCAGTGTTTATTGGACAAGAGAATAATCCAAGTACCATCATACCGTGGACAACTTTTAATTAGTGCCTTCATTCAAAATTCATGAGGAGGCACAAGATTTCAGGACCTCTTCGATTTGCAGGATTTTGAAAATGCAGGATTGAAGTTGCATGCCCATTTTAATCCTATATGATTAGCAAGGAGTGTTTGATGCAATAGAAAAAAAACAAAGAGATTATAAAAAGTGGTTTGAGTTGATGTTAGATTTCCTATGAGACAATCATATTTTCTTGTCTTTTTAGGGAATAAGATTTTCTAGTGGGAGCAGAAAGGATAAGGCACCATACTACAGTGACTAACGCCAGATGCTGTACGTCTTGTCTAGTCGTTTTGCTTCCTGCTTTAGTGTTGGCCCAATAACAAAAGGCAAGTCAGGTGGATTAGGATCAATGGGCAGTACTGATATCTAATGCTAACAAAAGTCATGAACCTACAGGAAATGAAAATGAGACAAGCAAACATCACATGATCTGGTGGTATGGGCAACCACACATTCTTTCAGAAAAAAAGGGCAACCACACACATGAACTAGTGGTAGGAGTGTAACCACAAGCTAGGCTATATATATGAACCCATCAACCACAAGCTAGGCCATGGGCAAAGCTACCACAACAATCCAGTACAAAGATGCCATGAGAAAGATAATGCATCTTGACTATATGTGTTGTTCACTACCGGACTCGCGGCCTATGCCTATGGCCCAGGGCCGTTGGCATAGGTCATTTGCCGTTGGCATAGATCTATGCTTACGGCTGCCGTCGGCATAGGTCCATCGGCGTAGATCACGTCAGCGTAGTCTTGTCAGACCGTCGGCGCACTAAAGCCGTCGGCATAGCAGCCTATGCCTACGGCTTCCGTACAGCCGTCGGCAAAAAAATGGACGAGACGGCGGCTAACGGCGCCGTTGCGAAGTCCGACCAACTAGGAGTTGCCACATGGCAAACCTATGCCTACGGCTTTGCCGTCGGCATAGCCTTCCACGTGGCAGCTCCTGATTGCTCCTGGTCGTGGACTATGCCTACAGCAAAGCCGTGGGCATAGATGCAAAACTATGCCGACGGCTTTGCCGTAGGCATACACGCCACATGGCAGCTCCTGGTATCACAACAGCCATCTATGCCTACGGCATTGCCGTCGGCATACTTGCTGACCAGAACCAAAAAAAATTTTAGCCAAAAAGGCAAGCTATTTACAAATGCTTATACAGACACTAGTAAGCGTTTGGACAAAAACACATGATTTGAAACAAGACCAAATGTGGATAGATTTCTCAAAAAAATGAAATTTCAAGCAGTGACAACACCTAGTTCATCAATCATACTAATAATTTATAATATCATTCTCCGGAATCAACATACTTGTTGAAACAAATATATATCACACGCCTTTGCATAAATTATATAATCTTTTATCTCAATGCACAATTTCTCAACACATGGTGCCTAAACATTACAATCTCCTGTAAATGAACTATAGTATGTGAACCATTTGAAATTTCGGTGTCATATTGTTACAGTATAATGAATGCCCTTGTTGGGCAATGGACCATTTTAAAACTTCATCACCATCGTACCTACACACATATAAGTGTTGTTCAGTAAATAATCATTTATGTATCAACTAAATTCAGTAAAGGACTATTACTATGAGAAAATCAAGTGTTGTTCAGAAAAGAGAAGTGCCCATTATCACTTTAGTTATAACTGCTACTGCTAGCTTCTCTTGCTTCCCTTCGCATTGTAAGGGTGTAGTATTTAGAAACAAAACCTTGCATATCAAATTATATGGAGAACATATGCTGCAATGAACCATTGACTGATCTAAAAACCAACATTGGCATCCAAACTGGCCCAGCTCTCCATCTAAAAATAATCTTAAATAACAAATAAAAAATTGCAACATCAAGTGAATTTGGGCTGAAGTGAATTTGCCTTTGGTTGACCAATATTCTTCGTCTTTTTGTTCCAATATTCTTCGTCTTTTTGTTCCAATATTCTTCATGTTTGGTTGACCAAACACCATCTCATATTATGATTTATGAAGTGGTCATTTAGTAACACCACAATATCCCAAAGTAGCAGGCATTTTATTTTCCTAAAAAAGAAGTAGCGGGCATATTCTTAAGCTTCTGTACGAGCTTTGCAAAGAAATTTTATAACCCCTCTAGATTGTCTGAGCAACAGTACTGATTCCAGATTGCCGGTTGTATCTCAAATTGAAATCATAAGTTAAATACTTGTGACAACCTACCCAGAAAGTCTCAATCTCAAGTATCATTGCTTCCAAATAAATTACTGTGATGCAACAGTAACTCGTAGATGGCAACCAGAATGAAATTGTATCAAAACGGACCAAATCTTGCTAATAAACTCAACACATAATAGAATTAGACCTTGCAATTATGGCAAGTTACAGCCATCAAATTTATCTGCTCTAATTCGCAACAAGAAAACTTTGATTTGTGATATGATGATGACCAGGCAGCCAAGGAGAAGTGGACATGCAAGAGAGGAGTCGTGACTTGGCGACCGTGGTTGTTCTCTGCACATACCTTGCTGCGGTGTTCGTCCTCCACTCCAGCGTCCTGCATGTCCCGTCCTTGCCTCCCCGCGCCTTTCACACGACATATCTTCAACCTCCTAACCATCTTTGATGCACTGACGCTGAGTTAAGAAATCTGCCAGGAATGACATCGAAAATTAATAGTCAAGCACAATCCTTGAGATAACATGGTTATCGTAAAAGTACCAATATCTATCAGGAGACCAAACCTACTAATTTAAACCACGCTTCAAATCTTGCGCAACTTCTCCTATATAGAAGCGTGGTTTCTTCTCATGTAGATGTGGGAAATCTGACACGGATGCATATATGCAACAAAAAATTCTCTAGTGTCATACGCACAAGTTAAGTAGTTAACAAAAGTTTACTTCCCACTACTAATTTTGCACTTGTCATAATAAAGAAAACAGAGCTCGACATCACAGCAACAAAAGCGGTAGACTGGGAGCCTGGAACCATGCACACCAAATCACAGAGTAGAAAATTAGCAGTACTACCTGGAGCAATAAGAAACTCAATGGACTGGGGCAACATTTGGAAGGAGACAAGCAAGTACTACAACAGCTAGCTAGGCTGAATTGAAGATCAACCAAAATCATACAAGTATTTGTTGAGCATGATTATACACGGGAAGGGGAAGGGGTTCACGGCAGGGACCTTTAGGTCATGGCGTGGCTTGCATCTCTCCTCCTCATGTGCATTGGTTTGCATCCAATCCTTGCAGTCCAATCCATGGGCGTCCCCCCCTCCCTGCATCTCTAGAACAACACGACACTTAAATTTCATCAACTTCCATTGCTACTTAATAAAAGAGAAGCAAGATGTATATGCTGCATAAAACATACATGGAGAAGCAAGCTGCTTGAAAACAGAGGAGATCCATGATGGTTGTTTTCATTCACAACAGAAGAACTCGAAAAAATGTGCAAGTGTATGCTATCTATGGATACACCAACTCCATCAAGTACCTAGCACCCAAACTAAGAAAAAAAACATTCATATGCAGCAGCCCAAACTCAACTTTGAGAGAGCGGACTGATTAACATTTTTTTGTTGGGTCGAATTTTTCACAAATATAGATAGAAGCACTCCAGAAGCTATCAGAATAAATCATAGAGGCTGGCCGAACTAATTGGCGCACTCAAACGATACAAGAGAGCGGCCTGATGAACACATTGTTAGAGACGCACATATAGCTAGTTTCTGTAGATCAATTAATCTACTAGCTTGGTTGCTTCTTTTAGCTAGCATACACGTACGTGATTTGTTATAGCATACATAAACCGAACACACTTTCTTTATCAAAATTTTCACAACTAGAAGAACTCCAGCAGCTAGCTAGGCAGAAGTGAAGATTGACCAAAATCATATCAAGCAATGTGAAGCATCATTATACAAGGAAAAGGGGGGAACAGAGGAGTGCAGAGGGTCTCACCATGGGGGTGCTTTAGCCGATGTAGTGCACCGCCATCACGCCGTGGATGGAGCCTCCGTCACGCCGTGGATGGAGCCGCCGTCTCGCCGGAGTTTACCTGCCGCGTGCGTCCGCCCCGCAGCCACCGGGTGCAGGAGAGCCGACCACGAGGGGGAGATGCCCGTGGGACTTGCGGTGGGCGTCGGAGAGGGCGGAGCAGAGTCGCCAGTGACAAGCCGGAGTTGGAGGGGACGCCACCCTCGAAACCCTAGCAATGGGGAGGGGTTGTGGGTGAGCTCTCGGGGACGCGAGAGGCGGATCTGGCCGGAGGGAAGGGAAGAGCGGCGGCAAGGGAGCTCGGATCTGTGCTGCGCGCCGGCGAGGGCCGCCGGTACAAGCCGGAATCGAGCGGCGTAGATGGCGGCGGTGAGGTTTCGTGGGGGGGAGGGAGAGACGAGCGAGAGGGAGAGGTGTGCGGTGGATTTCTGTCTTGTTTTTTCTTCTTTTCCTCCTCCTTTTCTTTAGATGGATGTATGTGGGGTGGAGAGATGGATGGATGGATGTGAGCCATGTCATCAATCCATGGCATAGTTGGTTCCACCAATGAGAATTAAGCTCTTGCAATTGTATTTTCTCCTCTTATTCCGGGTAAACACTTGACAACTTTGGAGAAGGGCATCGGCCTAAATGGCTCGCTCCTTCCCATGCTTTCCGACCGGGCCGAGCCGACCACGGTAGGGCGTGGTAAAGTTTCAGCGCGTTTCGGAGAAGCCTAACCGGAGGCCGCTTGTAACCTAAAATGATGTCCATAAGTGTTTTGTTAAATCAAATATGATGTCTTTACGGCATGTGTAGGTGTAGTGCAACCAAAGGAGGGACATGCCCCACCACTGGAGGGCGAATGTACCTCGGCGACATGCCGGATCTAGCCATTGAAATCCACAAAAAATCATACGATGCCGGAAATCCTCGGGACCTGGCGCGGTGTCGTCATATGGCCCTTGTAGGGTGTGGTAAAAGTTCGAGCGCGTTTCGCAGAAGCTTGACCGGAGGCCGCTTGTAAACTACACCATCCCCAAGGTAGTATGTGGCTATCGAGAGAGAACTTGTCCGGTTTGTGAAGGAAGTGTGTTGCTCGTTGCTTAATTTACCTCGAAACTTCTCGTGCTCTCAAAGGGGACCATTGCATGACACGTGCCAGAACATGGCATTTTTCTAGGCCGCCTGCAATATTTGAGACATTTATTGCATCTGTAGGGTTTCAATGCGGGAAGTTACAGATCTGCATGGAGACCACCTGAAACGATACCCAGAAGTGGTTTGTCAAATCATATATGATGTCTTTGCAGTATGTGTAGGTCTAGTGCAACCACAGGAGGGACAAGCCCCACCACCGGAGGGTGAATGTACCTCAACGGCATGCCGGATCTAGCCATTAAAATCCACGAAAAATCATACGACGCCGGAAATCCTCAGGACCTGGCACGGTGTCGTCGTATGGCCCTTGTAGAGTGTGGTAAAAGTTTGAGCTCGTTTCGCAGAGGCCTGATCGAAGGCCGCTTGTAAACTACACCATCTCCGAGGTAGTATGCGGCTATCGAGAGTGAACTTGTCCGGTTTGTGAAGGAAGTGTGTTGCCCGTTGCTCCGTTGACCTCGAAACTTCTCATGCTCTCAAAGGGGACCATTGCATGACACGTGCCAGAACATGGCATTTTTCTGGGGCCCCTACAATATTTGAGACATTTATTGCATCTGTAGGGTTTTAATGCGGGAAGTTATAGATCTACATGGAGACCACCTGAAATGATACCCAGAAGTGGTTTGTCAAATCATATATGATGTCTTTGCGGTATGTGTAGGTCTAGTGCAACCACAGGAGGGACAAGCCCCGCCACCGGAGGGTGAATGTACCTCAACGGCATGCCGGATCTAGCCATTAAAATCCACGAAAAATCATACGATGCCGAAAATCCTCGAGACCTGTCACGGTGTCGTCGTATGGCCCTTGTAGAGTGTGGTAAAAGTTTGAGCTCGTTTCGCAGAAGCCTGACCGAAGGCCGCTTGTAAACTACACCATCTCCGAGGTAGTATGCGGCTATCGAGAGAGAACTTCTCCGGTTTGTGAAGGAAGTGTTACTCGTTGCTCCGTTGACCTCGAAACTTCGTGTGCTCTCAAATGGGCCATTCCATGACACGTGCCCGGACATGACATTTTTCTGGGTTGCCTGTAATATTTGAGACATTTATTGCATCCGTAGGATTTCAATGCGGCAAGTTGCAGATCTGCATGGCGATCACCTGAAATGATGTCTAGAAGTGTTTTATTAAATCATATATGATGTCTTTGCAGTATGTGTAGGCCTTGTGCAACCAAAGGAGGGGCATCCCCCGCCACCGGAGGGCGAATACACCTCAGCGGCATGCCGGACCTAGCCGTTAAACTCCACGGAAAATCATACAATGACGGAAATTCTCGGGACCTCGCACGGTGTCGTCATATGGCCCTTGTAGGTTGTGGTAAAAGTTTGAGCGAATTTTGTAGGAGCCTGACCGGAGGCGGCTTGTAAATTGCAACATCTCCGACGTAGTATCTAGCTATCGAGAGAGAACATGTCCGGTTTTGTGAAGGAAGTGTGCTGCATGTTGCTCTGTTGGCTATTTCAACCCTCCATCACACTTGTATACATATATTAAGACACAATGCAAGTTCTAGTGGCATTACTACCCCTGAAGGCCCCCGACCGGCCTAACCCTTACCCGTTGACCCTAAGATCCAGGCCTTTGACTTTCACCGGACGGCCTTTGCCCGACAGACTTTTCCACCTGGTTGTGATAGGCCAGCCCATAGAAACATTTCAGACCAAGGTTGGGGCCCAACCCACCACAAGATTCCCTCCGGTTTGACTCGACATGGTCATTTCCACCCTCCCAGTGCTAGCAGCAGCACCGTCCATGAAGGGGGTCACACTCTGGAGCCGCGTGCTCGGTGTTTACACCTTCCATCATAATCCTAGAAAGAATCTGATGGATGTAGATATAAATTTTGTTTCTTTGGCCAAGGAATGAAAAATAAACAAATAAGTCAAAATAAAAGGGTATTTTCTGTAAATCTGAAGCAAACATGATTTTGGTTTGTTCAAATTTGAAACATAGTATAGCAACATAATCCTTTCAAGATTTTGATAAAAACCATATTAAATTTGTCAAAATCGATCCACATGTCAATTACTTATAATTTTAACAAAGTATAAGGACCTATATGCAAAAGTACATGAGGTCACATTTCTAACATACTCAAAAACAAAACAAACTGGATATTCATAATCTACAAAAAATTCTACCCCAAATCGATGTATAATTTGTGTATGTTTAATTTTAGATAAGTTAAATTTAAATTAATCAAATTTTAACTTTCAAAAATAAAAATAATTTAAAATAAAAAACAGATGATATCTGCCGTAGGCATAGTTCTCGGCCAGGAGCTACCAGGAGACGCCACGTGGCGGGGCTATGCCTACGGCCTTGCCGTAGGCATAGATGGAAAACTATGCCTACAGCTTTGCCATCGGCATAGCTATACCACGTGGCAGCTCCTAGTAAAAAAACAGATGATATCTATGCCGACGGCCGCTGTCAGGGCCGTCGGCATAGATTTGACGGCGTCGGCCCGCCGTCTGTCCCCGGGCCACCAGAGCCACCTCTATGCCTACGGCTGCTGTAGGCATAGATCGATGTATGCCGACGGCCTTACTATGCCTACGGCTGCCGTAGGCATAGATAAGGCCGTAGGCATATAAGCTTATTCCGGTAGTGGTTGCACAGTAGGTAAAAGTTTCTAGGGACTAATCATGCTAGCTAAATTCTTGAGTCACTGTGAAGATGCATGTACGCATGATTACTTTTGAGTGGCAAATAATCCCTCTGTAAACTTTTGTAAGACGTTTTAGGCTACTGAAAAATCTCTAAGTTAAAGATGATAAAGATGCATGGCGTATGGGCTCCATCCACGGCGTTAATCCATCAAGTCAAAGATGGAGACAGAGTGTCACCACCTGACCTGACCCACAGATCGACCATCTGAGCACCCAGTAACCAACACACTCATTCATCATGATGATTGTTTTGACAAGAGCAATTCCTAATGGCCGTTACCATATTTAAATTGTCACAGTCGGTTCTCATGGTGCTTGTTAATGTACAGTTCAGTTGTCTTAATCAGTGTACATAGCAATCCACTGCATGAGATAGCTACCTGATCTGATGTAGTAGATGTTACCATTTGTCACTGCCAAAGACTACTACTGGTATTTGTATTTCTCCTTATCCTTTGATGATGACTCTTGGTTAGACTTTGGCAGCCAAATGAGAGTATCTGATTTAACACTGATGAGGAAAGTTTAGGCACAGTAAAGAAATATTTTTTCGTTATATACACACATCATACTGACTAAACATGGCCTGACTATTTATTATTACTCCCTTTCCATCGACTAAGCACAACTACTGAATGAAAATAAAGACCATAATTACCTCATGTACTGATTGATCAAAATCTACTATCTCAATTCTGACCAGCACACACTTATATTTATATGGACACACGAGGAGACGCATGCCCGCATTTGTTGAACGTTAAGGACTAATTAATTGATAAATTAGTTATTTTGTCAGCTTAAATTGTTGACCGAATAAGTTCTATTAAAAGAAAAATACTACCTCTGGAACTAAATATAAGACGTTTTTGCAGTTCAATTTTAGCTGAAAAAACACCTTAGATTTAGTTACAGAGGTAGACTTCATACCACATACAACAAGCTGACATCATTTGATTCGTCTTGTTGGAGGAAGCTAAGGCACTAACAACAACCCACTGGATGAGATAGCTACCTGATCTGATGTAGTAGATGTTACCATTTGTCACTGCCAAAGACTACTAGTATTTGTATTTCTCCTTATCCTTTGATGATGACGCTTGGTTAGACTTTGGCAACCAAATAAGAGTATTAGAGAGCTGATTTGACACTGGTGGGAAAATTTTAGGTCCAGAAAAGAAACACTTGTTCTTTATATACATCATACTTATCAGATATGAAATGACTTAAACATGGCCTGACTTAAACATGGCCTGACTATAGGTTGTTAATTTCCGTCATAAGCACAACTACCGAATCAAATGTAGACCATAATTACCTCATGTATCAAAATCTACTACTATCTCAATTCTGATCAATAAACTCTTATATATTTATACGGACACACAAGGAGACGCATGCCCGCATTGTTATGCACCAATTAATCGATCAATTAGTTATTGTGTCAGCTTAAATTGTTGACCAATAAGTATTATTAAAAGAAAAACGCTTCCTCGGTAACTAAATATAAAACGTTTTTGCAGTTCAATTTTAGCTGCAAAAACACCTTGGATTTAATTACAGAGGTAGCCTTCATACTACATACAACAAGCTGATATTATTTGATTCGTCTTGTTGGAGCAAGCTAAGGCACTAACAACAATCCATCATCTATCAACAACTTTTTTGCGAAAAGGAGGATATCAACATTCAACAGGCCATTGACAATGAGACGTTCCAGATTTTCTTTCGAATCTGATGAATGTAAACTTTCAATTTCTAGCCTCTCTAGCTAGCCTGAAAGAAACGTTCTACTACCTCACAAGAAGCAACTCCCTGCAGCCATGCGTGTCAGTATCAGCCATGAGCACGATGGCGCCTGTATATATCAGGTTCTTTGGCCATGCATGAATCATGAATGCATATGTCTCTTTGAGTCTCTGCAGTGCAGAATCTAGCGTTAGATAGGATATGCCATCAACCAAAGTGAGGGGACATGTAAAATAAGTAAATGATTGCTATACTTTGGGCATCTTCAACGCGAACCCCTGAAACAGACACTGTATTTTTTTATGGATAGGGTAGCTGGCCATCCAACCATACCCGCATATGTTTCAAACTAGATTTGGATAAACCGGGCGAATTTCATGCAAACCAGACCAAATTCATTACATTTTTTACATCAGCTAAACAGAAGTGGACGAGTCTTTTTTAACCTAATCTAAATGATCAATTACTTACTCCCTCTGTAAACTATTATACCTTCAACCAAACCGAGGGGCCATGTAAAATAAGTAAATGATTGCTATTCTTCGGGCATCTCCTACACAGATCCCTAAAGCGAACACTATATTTGTCCGCGGATAGTGATACGGTAGCCGGCCATCTAACCGTGTCCGCATACATTTCAAATTGGATTTGAATAAACCGAACAAATTTCATGCAAAATGCAAATTGGATGATTTTTAATTAAATCAGACCAAGATCATAACATTTTCGACATATTTCAACTAAAAAAAGTCTAAATGATCACCGGCCATGGCAGAGTCCATGTCCGACGCCCTGTCTTCCCCATATCCCGCAAGCTCACTGGCCGGCCATGAGCACCGGGAAGTGAAGCTGCGGAAGGGGGAGAATATGAGTAGCCTTCCTGGGACCCAAGCCGTGGCGGCATCCCATGTCCTATTCTTCCTTGCCGGAGTCCGCCTTGTCGACGGCGCCGGACATCGATATGCCGGCCTCGGGGTCATGGCGGCTGGGTGTGAACCGCGGAGTCTATGGTCCATCTCAGGGGTGTATCTATGGTCCATCTCATGCCCATCTCGTGCTTGGTTGCAAGATGAACAGACATATGAAGAGCCATAGATAGAGGTGTTGAAGTTGCTTCAGGATGCAGGGGACTTGGATTCAAAGTTCAGAGAAGAAAATTGAGTCTCTGCTTCCTTGGCTTGCCTTCTGGGGCAGTAATTGTGGCAACTAGTGAGATTCCACAGAAGGCAGGCATAGGCAGGCCCTGCCCTGGGCCTGGGCCTGGAATCAGGGTGGTACTGTACTGTGCATCAGCTAACTGTAGCTAGCTGCACCGAAAGTCTGAAACGATGCATGCTAACAGTAGCTAGCTGTACTGAAAGTCTGAAACAATGCATGCTAGTATCTGTAGCTATCTAGCTGCACTGAAATTCTGCAGAAGTCTTTGCCCAGCAGGCAACCCAATGGCCAATGGGCGATTGGAGCACTGCAGTAAAACTGGAATCGCCCATGCCTTTTTTTTCCTTGACGCAAGTTGAGCAAGAAGATATCACGTCAGAGGCGGAGGGAGATGGGACATGGGAGCAAGTTGCGTCCATCATCCCTTGTTTATACTGCTATCAACTTGAATTAACCGGAACCATCAAGGAAAGGAACTTTAGTATTTTCTTACCTCTGTAACTGTAAACAAACAGATGAAAATGACATGACGAGGGTGACAGACAGGTGCTCGTGAAGGAAGGAGGAGAAGCAAGATTGGCCACTTTACATTTATTGGGATTTGCACTTGCAGCAGGTCACCCCCATTTGGCTCCCTTTCCAGGATTCAGAGAACTTGCATGTGTCTTCCTTCTTCATCATGTTTGTCAGGGAAGGCCTTCTCTCATCTCTTGTGCCAAAGGCAGAGCACTGAATGGAACCCATCCATCATGCGCTCATCTCATAGTACTGCAAGTTGTGCAATTTTCTTATGGTGCTACGTACTACGTACCTTCGTTGGATGATTTGTCCTCAGATGCGCGTATCTTCTTGCCTTTGTTTAGGGCATCTCCAGCCGCGTCCCCAACAGGGCACCCCAGGCCACTTTTTCAGCGCCGGCGCCGAAAAAACGGCCCAGTCGCGTTCTCAGGACGCCGAAAATCGTCGGTTCGGACCTTTTTTCCGCCCGGCGGTCACAGGCCGAACCCGGCGCGCTGGGGAATAGTTGGGGGCTCCGGCGCTAGGGAAAGCACGCCTGGCCCACACCAGCAGGGGAAAAGTCAAGGTTTTCTTCTCCCGACTCGCCTCGCACCCCCCGCGCCCTCGGTCACCACTAGCTATATCCCGGCGACGGCCGCCGCCCTACTCCGCTAGATAGCCATTCCCCGCCGGAAAATAGCAGCGCTTCGCCGCGGCAGCCCCTCCCACAGCAGCTGGGCGTTTCCGGCCGCAGTTTCCGGCCGCGGAGGCGCGGTTTAACGGCGGGTATACGCCCACCGAGCGCAAGGTGTTCGGCGTTTTGCCTGGCTCGGTGATGGACTCGGATGAGGAGGAAGAGCTCGCCGCGCTGCTGGAGGAGGAAGCCGCGGCCGACGTCCAGGAAGAAGAGCATCTCATGGTGCTCGCCGCCCTCGCCCAGCTGCTGGCGAGCAATGAAAAGCCGCGGCGAGGTGGCTCGGCGCCGGGGCGGATGAAAGCAAAGAACCGGCATCGTCTCCAAGGCTACTGCATGCTCTACTCCAACTACTTCGCCGATGCTCCACTTCATGGCGAGAGAACATTTCGGCGCCGTTATCGGATGAGCCGAAAACTCTTCTTCAGGATTGTGAATTCCATCCGGGAGTTCGACAACTACTTCAAGTGCAAGATGGATTGCACTGGCGCTCTTGGATTCACCTCCATCCAGAAGTGCACGACAGCGATGAGGATGCTTGCATATGGAGCTCCCAGTGATCCACTCGACGACTATGGGCGCATGGCCGAGTCCACCAGCATAGTGTTTTTACAAGTTCTGTCGGGCAGTGGTGGCAGTGTTTGGGCCACAATACTTGAGAACACCCAATGCGGAAGACACTGCTCGGATCCTAGCCCAGAATACAGCAAGAGGATTTCCTGGGATGCTTGGAAGCATCGACTGCATGCATTGGAAATGGAAGAATTGCCCATTTGGTTGGTAGGGAATGTACAAAGGCGTCAAAGGCGGTTGCAGTGTGGTGCTTGAGGCGGTAGCCACACAGGACCTCTGGATTTGGCACTCCTTCTTTGGTATGCCAGGAACTCACAATGACATCAACATGCTGCGGTGCTCTCCTGTTTTTGCCAAGCTCGTTGAGGGCCATTCTCCTCCGGTGAACTTCGAGATCAATGGGCACCAATACAACAAGGGGTACTATCTAGCTGACGGCATCTATCCGAGATGGTCGACATTTGTGAAGACGATCTCAAACCCTGTGGCAGGAGGCAAGAACGCCTGGTTTGCGAAGCTTCAGAAGGCTTGCAGGAAGGATGTCGAGCGGGCATTTGGTGTGCTCCAATCTCGATTTGCTGTTGTTCGGTACCCCACTCAGACCTGGTCCAAAGATCAAATGTGGGAGATTATGACTTGATGTGTCATCTTACACAACATGATCATCGAGAGCGAGCAAGAAGACCCAGTGTTTGACACTGAACCATACTACAGGCAGGGGCCTCTAGCCGAAGTTGATCACCAGCTACCGGCAACTTGGACTGCCTATCTTAGTATGCGCCAGGAGATCCGAGACCCACAGGTGCATCATCAACTGCAGAAAGATCTGATTGAGCACCTATGGAAGCTCAAAGGGGACGCCGTGTGATGAAATACGAGTTTTTATTTGTTGAACTATATAATTTGTATTGAACTATTTGTTGTTGTACTATTTTGTTGAAGTATTTGATTTTTCTGTGATGAAATATGTGATAAAAAATAATTGTGTTGATAATTGAACGCCGAGACACGGCGAAACCACGTCGAATATGGGCCTATTCTCGTCCATATGGGCCCTTTATTCGCCGAAATTGGGCTGCAAAGTGGGTCAATTTCAGCGCCTGGGGACGACGACTGAACGCAAAATCGCCCCCAGCGTCGATTGTATTGCCGACTCGCCCCAGGGAGCGATTTTTATGGAGATGCCCTTAGCCGTAGGGAGTTCGTGCGCGCTTCCCTTGGTCTGCCAGCCTTGGCTTTTGTAGCCAGGACAAGAATGTGGACTTGAAACAGTGAGAATTTTACTGACTATGAGTTTTGCTGTATTCAGCTGTAATGGGAAGAGGTCGACGGTGCCCAGTCGGATCGCCCAATGTGTCCAGCAGCAGCGCAGCGGCAGGGCGCGCATAGGGCGATACGACTGGGCTGGCGCACTCCTGATGTAGCAAACGCACTGTAGCAACATTTGTATTGTACCAAAGGTGCAAGTTTTGAATTATATTTTTTTAAACACGAACTTATTTTTTGAAAACGTGATTAATTTTTGAAATCCCGAATTTTTTTGAAAAACACAAAAAAGTGGAATTTCGACTTTTTTTCTTGAAAAACACAACAAAACTTGAAATTCCAAACAATTTTTGAACAACACGAACAAATTTTGGAAATGAGAGATCTCTTTTGAAATTCTGGACATTTTTAGAAAAAAAATGAGAAAAATTTAAAGATTATGAACATTTATTAAAAACTGTAAACAAATTTTGAAATTCCAAACATTTTTCGTAAATGTGAACAAAATTTCTGAAATTACGGGTGTTTTTTGGAACTTTTGGAAAAAAATTCGGGAAAAGTGAACAAAATTGTGAAATCACAATTTTTAGAAAATATTTTTTTGAAATTCGAAACAAAATTGAAGATTTTGACCAATTTTTGAAATGTATGAAAAAAGGGAAAAAATGCGAAGAAACAGAAAAAACCAGTAAAAGAAACCAACAGACTAAAAACCGGTTCACGAACCTTCTAGAAGGTTTCAAAAACTGGAAGGAAACCATGCATAAAACGTTGTGCTAAAGCTAGCTAATGGGCAGGCCATGTCTATCGCTCGCTCGGTCTTCCATGTGCGTTTGATTGACTCTTTGACGCAGAGAGCGTCATATAGAGAATTCATATAGATAGGGTCATCAATCATGGGCCAAACATTTCAGCTAATGGGCCGGCCATGTCTATCGCTTGCTCGGTCTTCCATGTGCGTTTGATTGACTCTTTGCAGCATTTCGACATGGAAACTTGCACAATTGGCATGCATTTTGACCAGTGTTAAGGAACCACCGGATATTCCTTTGTCTAATGGTTTATTAGTCTACTAGAACAATGTCCGTGCGTTGCAACGGGATATAAGTATTCTATTACGTTAGCTTGTGATTTACTCGTCCATAATATGCATTTGTCTAAATAAATTTTCATCAAATTATGTCCGTGATATACCTTATTTTTTGATCAAACGTAATTTACCTTCCCATAGTATGCGATTGTGTAAATAAATGTTCATCCAATTCTACTCGTGATTTACCTTATATTTTGATCAGAACTTTGGTAAGTAAATTAAATTGAATTGTTTCAGAAGATAAGTAAATTAAGTGATTATACTTATACGGAGAAGGTTGGACGAAGGCGTGGTGGGAAGAAAGTTGAAATGGGAACCTTCCGTTCTTTTTAAGTACTATTAAGTACTGCTAGTATATAAAGATAAAGATGTTAAAAAAGTAATCCAAAGAAATTAGACATTCATTCTTGTTGTAAATTTCAAAGAGAAAATAAGTTGTGGTGGTTGGGCGGTAACGATGACGTGGTGACCAACAGATAGATTGTGGTGGATTGGACCGGAGTGAACTTTGTAATCTCTCCTTCCAAGCTTGTCGTGTGTGTGTGCGCGCACACACGCTCTTTGCATCCTTCCTATCGACTTCTATGTTTAACACATGTCACACATGCTCACATGCATCGCTTTTCTCTTCCTTTATCCTAGCATCAAACCAGAACGACATGTTTCATTCTCGTTGACCCTTTTGTTCTCTACCTCTTCCCATCTGTAACGTCCCCAGTGTCATGCTACAGTGATCCCATATTAATGATGCCAAGTCATCATTATTACTGTTGCTAATCTCACTTTGATTCAAAACTATTTCAAATTCATTTTTTAAATAAAGTCAAATAAATTATTTCTCCAAATAGTAAAACAAAAATGTTCTCTGGCTTGCAAATATTCACTAACTAAATGTCATGAATGATTCAACATCATTAGATATAGCCAATTTCCCCTGGGAATTAAAGCAGTTCCAAATCAGCATTTTTTTATGCTTTTTCATTTATGAAAAATTCAAATCAATTCAAACTCCTCCCAAACTTTTTGTGGCAGGTGCCAAATATTGTAATGTATTTATTTGGTCAAGTCCCACATTTTACAGAACTCCTTTTGATAGCTCAAATATTGCATAGCATTTTTTCTGTAAAAAGAAAAAAGCAAAAGAAAAGAAAAGGACAAAAGCAAATTAAAAGGGGAGCTCCCCGGCCTAGCTGGGCCTCGAGCCAGCCAGTCGGCCCACCCAGCACTTCCCCTGGCCTATATGGCCATATCCCCCAACCCCTAAACCGCTACCCCACTCCCCTCGATCCCCATTCTCCCCACCCCTCCTCTGTTCCTCTAGATCGGGATCGAGGAGATCAGCCCGACCCCGCCGACGAACGCCGCCCCTCCCATAGCGCGCCGCCACCTCACCCCGCTGCCCACCTCGACGGCGCCCGCCTTCTCGTCCCGCATGGCGCCAGGTCCCCTCTCGACCCGAACAAGATCGGGATCGACCCCGCACCGCGCCAACGCCCGCCGTCACCGACCGCGCCGGCGCCGCCTCACCGTCGGACTGCCTCGTCCCCGCCTCTCCCTCGCCGGACCTCCCCAGGCCTCGCTGTCCTCCTCTCTCCAACGATGTGAGCGCCCCCCTCCCCTCTCGTCCCCGCTCCGTGCGCCCGTCACCGTCGCCACTCGCACGTCCGCCCGCGCCTTGCCCGTGGCCCCCGCGTTGGCCGCGCCCAGCGCACGCGTCCGGCCCTGCAACCGCTCGCGCCTGCTTTCGCCTAGGCCTCGCCAGCTCCTCTCGCCGTAGCCGCCCGCCCAGCTCTGCCCCGCCTGCTCGCTCACCGGCCACGCCCCTCGCGTAGCCCCGCGCTCGCCCGCCTCTGCGTCCTGCAGGACTGCGGCACCGGGCGCCGCCCGCAACTGCCGCTAGGCGTTGTCGTCCTCGACGCGCTCGGCAACCCCCGCGCCTCCCTTCACCGCCCCTGGACGCGGCTCGATGCACACGTTCAGACGTGGCCAACCGCGTGCGGTTTGGCCACCGGACGGCGAGTCCCGAACACCGCCACCGTCTTCTGTGCTCGCCGGCGGGCACGCGCGCACGCAAGTTTAGCCAGTGGGTTGACCCACTGACGCGTGGGCCCGACCGGATTAACTAACCCCTAATCACTAGTTAAAAACAATTAATTTCAGTTAACTAATATTTGTTAAGTTAATGACTCTATGACAGAAGGGCCCCACTGTAAATTAAAGAAAAATGGTTAATCTAATAAAGCCAGAGACAATGACAAGTCGGACCCCAACACTATTCCCCTTTTGACCAGTCAACTTTTGACTGGGTCAACTCAGTCAATGACCCCACCTGTCTGGTTTGACTGGTCAACGGACCAGTTGACCTGATGACATCACTCTGATGTCATGCTTGCGTCATCGTTCACTGTTCTGGATAATGTTGAATTTAAATAAATAATTAAAATCAGAAAATGATTAAAACTTTAGAAAATCATATAAAATAAACCGTGGCTCAGATGAAAAAGTTTTCTACATGAAAGTTACTCAAAACGACGAGACGAATCCGGATACGCAGCCCGTTCGTCCGCCGCACATCCCTAGCATAGCGAACACGCAACTTTCACCCTCCGATGCATCTGTCCGAAAACGCGAAACACCGAAGATATTTTCCCGGATGTTTCCCCCTTCACCGGTATCACCTCATACTACGTTAGGTCACCCCTAGCACCGCGCATTGCCATGTTATGCTTTGTGTTGCTTTGTTTGCTCTGTTATTTATTGTGTTACCCCTCCGTTACTTCTTTCCGGTAGACCCCGAGACCGCTATCGGTACCCCCAATCAACTACGGTGTTGGCGACCCCTCCTTGCCAGAGCAACCAGGCAAGCCCCCCCTTGATCACCAGATATCGCCTACTCTTCTCTCTACTGCTTGCATTAGAGTAGTGTAGCATGTTACTGCTTTCCGTTAATCCTATCCTGATGCATAGCCTGTCATTGTTGCTCCAGTTATTGATACCTTACCTGCAATCCTAAATGCTTAGTATAGGATGCTAATTTACCATCAGTGGCCCTACATTCTTGTCCGTCTGCCATGCTATGCTATCGGGCCATGATCACTCGGGAGGTGATCACGGGTATATACTGAAGGAAATATGCCCTAGAGGCAATAATAAAGTTATTATTTATTTCCTT
>NC_053025.1:53938290-54026812 GCF_003073215.2 Triticum urartu | reverse complement strand
ATCTAAATTCCTTAAAGTATCTTCTTTCGTTTTCCAATTCTTCCCGGTGAATTTGTGCTCTTGCTATTTTCATGTTCAATTCTTACGGTGGTTCTTCCAAGTTTCTTCTTCCTTCGTTTATCATATAACAGGAAACAGCTATGACCATGATTACGCCAAGCTATTTAGGTGAGACTATAGAATACTCAAGCTTAAGTTATGCCTCTCCTTAATCTTGTCCACGAGAATAAATAGTATGCCAAATCCGTTGTTTGTCATCAATTTAAATTGGTGAAGGATACGCATAACGTAATCCTTATTCTTGTTCATCCAAGTGATTAATTCCCTATTCCGGAGGTGCATCAAATTCTCGATTCAAGTTGTCCATCTTTCTTTCCGGAGCTCAAAGTTATTTCAATTATATCATTCCAAAAATCTATCTAATCATTGCAAGGATTCACCTTGTGTTTTCAACTTGTCCTTCATCCCGTTTTGATCATCCTTTTGTTACCGGAGTTCTGCACGAAGGTTCTACATGCTGGTTCATCAAGGATTTAATTCCTTCTCGAAGTGTTCATCAAGTTTCTTTTCAGAGGTGCTCAAGCATTCTTCATCTTGCAATCCGGAGTGAATTTTTTTTTCTACCGCTCCATTGGAGGTGGTATTATGTCATTCTTGATAATTTGAGTTCATGTTTCATGATTCACATGTTGTCAAGAATGAGGTATTTAAACCCATCACTTTCTTCATTGGAGTTATCTTGTGTCATGTTGCACCTAAAGTCTTCCCGAAGGATTGTTGCTATTTATGTTGCTCATGATGACCCAAGTTCTTCATTTATCCTCCCGGTGAAAAAGTTTCTCGTTTCCTTGTTCTTATCATTCCAATCTATAGTTTCCGTCAGTGACAGAATTTCTACTCAGTTTTAAGATGTTTTCCATAAGCCCACTTAAAGCTTATCATTTCGTTGTTGGTTTTCCAATAACTCCGTTCGACCTTTCGCTTAAGGATGCCTTTTCAACTCTTTTGTGTCAGAAGTTGGCATTTTCTTCTCCATTCTCCTAGCTCAATTATCTATCTTCTATTCTTTTGTTCCGGAGGCATTGTCATGTTGCTTTCTTCAACCATCATCTCATTTTGTCAAAGATCATGTTCTTTTCATGCCTATCCATTTAACCGGAGTGTTGTGCCCTTTTTCTCAAGTTCTTTTCGCCTTGTCAAGCCTTGCATCTCTTTTCAATTGGAGTGCTACCCGAATTTGTTCCTTCTTGTCCCTCTTTTCTAACGGAGTGTTTTCAACTTCGTTCATCTCCGTTGTATTCTTTTCTCGAAATGGCTTAACCTTTTCAAGGTTCTTTGGTTTCACTCGTTTGTCAAAGATGCAACTTAGTTTTACCTCTTCTTTTTCTCTTCCGTTTTCCCTCCGGTGCCATTCTAGATCTCGGGACGAGATCCTCTTGTAGTGGTGGAGTGTTGTAACGCCCCGAGACCGACGTGCCAGGTGTCCTCCAGTTATTCGCTGTTGTTGCCTTGTCATTGCTTGTGTGTCATGCATTTCATATCATGTCATCATGTGCATTTCATTTGCATACATGTTCGTCTCATGCATCCGAGCATTTTCCCCGTTGTCCGTTTTGCATTCCGGCGCTCCTATCTCCTCCCGTGGTCATTTCTACCTTCTTTTCATGTGTGGGGATTAAACACATCCGGATTGGACCAAGACTTTCCAAGCGGCCTTGGTTTACTACCGGTAGACCGCCTGTCAAGTTTCGTACCATTTGGACTTCGTTTGATACTCCAACGGTTAACCGAGGGATCGAAAAGGCCTCGTGCGTGTTGCAGCCCAACACCCTTCCAATTTGGCCCAAAACCCACCTAAACCTCCTCCATCATCTCGGTCGTTCAATCACGATCGCGTGGCCGAAAACCGCACCTCATTTGGACTCTCCTAGCTCCCTCTACCTATAAATATGTGCAACCCTTCCAAATTCGCGGACGAAACCCTAAAAATTCCTTCCCTCACGCCGCCGGACGCGTCCTCACCGCGCCGGACAATGTCCGCCCCGCCGGCCACGTCCTCCCGCCCAATGGCGCTGTGCCACATCACCCACCGCCGCCTCCCGCGCCAATCGGCGAGCGCCACCTCAACCGGCCGCCTTCCTCTCCACCGCGCGGCCCGCGGGGCCCAGATCCGGCCCGCGCGGGCCCGGTCGCCGCCGCCGCCCGCAGGCGTGTGCCCGCACCCGCCGCCTCGCCTCTCGCCGGCGCGCACCTCCGCCACCACGCCATTGCAGCTCCGCCCCGGCGCCGCTCTTCGCCACCGGCCGCTGGCGCCCGGTCGGTGCCACCTCGCCGCCGCGGGCGACGACCTCCGCCGGCGCCTCTGCTCGCCGGAGCGCGCGCCACCGCCGCCGTTGCCGCGGATCCGGTCGGGCCGGACCGGATCCGGTCGTCCTCGTGCTCCCCGGCCATCCTCCAGCGCCGTCCCGCCGCCACATCTTCGGAGAAGCCACCGGCATCGTCGTTGACCTCGGAACCCTAGATCTAGATCTGGAGGTGGTAATTTCTTCTAAGTCCCCGATTTCCAGATTCAAATGCTCATGTTCATCATGTCGTAACTTTGCATCCATAGCTCCGTTTTGGACGTGTAGCATATCAAAATGTTCGCCTCAGAGGGTACATAATTTCATCTCATTGCATCATTTTCATTTGAGCTCATCTTGATGCCCTCAATGCTGTTGGAAGAGAGCTATTTGAGTTAATTGTCAGATCTGCTGCACCAAATAGCTATTTGTCATTTTTGCCATGTTTATTGTGTGCATAATTTGCTTCTGATCTCTACATATGTTTTGTTATGTGCTTTGCCATCTTTCCATAGGTGCAATACATGTTTTTTTGTGATGTGTGTGGTGACTAGCACAAGCTTGCAAAGTGGTGCATTCATTAATGCTGATTTCAGGGACTTAGCAATTCCACTAAGTCCTTGATCTGTTCTTATCAATATGCCATATGTTCATGTTGTTTTCCTAGTGATCCGTGCCTCTTTCGAGGATGATCAGTAAGGATGTTTTGTTAATCTTGTAGTGATCTATCCATCCATGTCCTTGTTTGCAATTATGGAGCACCCTAGCTTGAGCCAATCGAGCTCTACTTTTGCTATTTCATGAATCTGGGAAGATTGTCTACTTGTTAGCGATTTTGCCGAGGATGTTGTAGTTGATCCGTGCATGCTATGCTATTGTTCTTGCCATGTATAGCTTATACAATGTGTATTCTTGATGGGTGTATGCTTAGATTGGCATGCCATGCTCTGTACTGAGTGCATCGAGCTCGTGAACATGCCTACTTGCTATCTGTTTTGCATGCTCCAGTTTTCACTAAGTCTGTGATCTGATTATGTTTTTGCCATGTTCACATGCTTAAAATTGTATTTTCTGATCCCTTTTGGCTCAAGGTCACTAAGGGACTTTTGTTAAGCTCTTTGAGTAGCTTCATGACATGCCTTGATTTGCCATGTTAAGTTTCTGTAGCTTATAGTTTTCATGCTCCAAAATGTGCTACCTGATCTGAAATTCCAGGCTTGTGTTAATTTCACTAAGTCTGAAACCTGTTATCATTTGCACTTTTGCCATGCTTGTTTAAACCTGTTAATAGATGAATTGGCCGTAGCTCAGTGTTCATCTTTTGTAAAGCATCATGAATGGATCCCTGCCATGTATTTTTTTGCCATGTTTGAGTGCCATAGCATGTTTAACTTGTTGCATTTAGATGGCTACTTGCTGTTTATCGCAGACCGGTGCCATATTTGTTTTGCTCGCCATTTCCAAACCGTGCCTCCGATTCCGGTGATCTTTATATCGATTTCAACCGAAATCACCTCACCTTTCCAGTGGAACTCTTGGATTTCCAAGTTGAGGCCAGGTTCAATCATTCCTTGTCAAATCATGCATATGCATCGCATACCGCATCCCGCATATCATACCATGTTCATGTGTGGTTTGTTTACTATGTTGTGTGCTTCTTTCCGGTGTTTGCTTCTTCGGGTTGGTTCCGGTAACGTCGCGTTTGTGAGGACCCGTTCGTCTACGTCCGTTTGTCTTCTTCATGGACTCGTTCTTCTTCCTTGCGGGATTTCAGGCAAGATGACCATACCCTCGAAATCACTTCTATCTTTGCTTGCTAGTTGCTCGCTCTTTTGCTATGCCTATGCTACGATACCTACCACTTGCTTATCATGCCTCCCATATTGTTGAACCAAGCCTCTAACACACCTTGTCCTAGCAAACCGTTGTTTGGCTATGTTACCGCTTTGCTCAGCCCCTCTTATAGCGTTGTTAGTTGCAGGTGAAGATTGAAGTTTGTTCCTTGTTGGAACATGGAGATGTTGTTCCTTGTTGGAACATGTTATTTGTTGGGATATCATAATATATCTTATTTAATTAATGCATCTATATACTTGGTAAAGGGTGGAAGGCTCGGCCTTATGCCCGGTGTTTTGTTCCACTCTTGCCGCCCTAGTTTCCGTCATATCGGTGTTATGTTCCCGGATTTTGCGTTCCTTACGCGGTTGGGTTATAATGGGAACCCCTTGACAGTTCGCCTTGAATAAAACTCCTCCAGCAAGGCCCAACCTTGGTTTTACCATTTGCCACCTGGCCTTTTTCCCTTGGGAGTCGCGCATCCCGAGGGTCATCTTTATTTTAAACCCCCGGGCCAGTGCTTGTCTAAGTGTTGGTCCAACCCAGAGCACCGTGCTGGGCCGTCCCTTGGCAACTTGGGTTACGTTGGCTCCCGTACGCTTAGCTTATCCGGTGTGCCCTGAGAATGAGATATGTGCAGCTCCTATCGGGATTTGTCGGCACAGCGGGTGGTCTTGCTGGACTTGTTTTACCATTGTCAAGGATGTCTTGTAACCGGGATTGCGAGTCTGATCGGGTCTTCCCGCTAGAAGGAATATCCTTCGTTGACCGTGAGAGCTTGTGCTGGGCTAAGTTGGGACACCCCTGCAGGGATTTGAACTTTCGAAAGCCGTGCCCGCGGTTATGGGCAGATGGGAATTTGTTAACGTTCGGTTGTAGAAAACCTGAAGTTGACCTTAATTAAAATGCATCAACCGCGTGTGTAACCGTGATGGTCTCTTTCCGGCGGAGTCCGGGAAGTGAACACGGTGTTGGAGTTATGCTTGACGTAGGTTATTCTAGGATCACTTTTTGATCATACTTTTATTGACCGTGCTTTTCCTTCTCTTCTCGCTCTCATTTGCGTATGTTAGCCACCATATATGCTAGTCGCTTGCTGCAGCTCCACCTCATACCTTTACCTTACCCATAAGCTTAAATAGTCTTGATCGCGAGGGTGTGAGATTGCTGAGTCCCCGTGGCTCACAGATACTTCCAAAACCAGCTTGCAGGTGCCGTTGAACCGTGCAGATGACGCAACCAAGCTCAAGGAGGAGCTCGGTGAAGATCTTGTCCTTTGTGTTGTTTTGTTCTAGTTGATCAGTAGTGGAGCCCAGTTGGGGTCGATCGGGGACCTTGTCACATTTGGGGTTCTTCTTTTATTTTGGTTCCGTAGTCGGACCTTGATTGTATCTGTTTGATGTAATGCTTTATTCATGTAATTGTGTGAAGTGGCAATTGTGTGAAGTGACAATTGTAATTGTGCGACTTGCGACCTTGTCACATACCTTTACCTTTTATTAATGTTTTATCTCTTTCCCTTATGTATTACATGGGTTGTGTGAAGATTACCTCACTTGCGACATTGCTTTCAATGCGGTTATGCCTCTAAGTCATGATTCGACACATGGGAGATATAGCCGCATCGAGAGCGTTACAAGAGAGCAGCCTTAAACAGAGTATCCATTTTCTGAAAAGCTTGTGCATGTTGAGCATCAAGCTCTCCTTCAGGTTTGCCGAGAGTGGCGTCATAGCAACTCATGGTTTGAAACCATAAGACTGCTCTCACGCGCCACCTCTTATAGTGGATAACCTCAAACATAGGAGGGCTCATGGAAGCAACAAAACCACTTGGGGTAAATTGCCTATAATAAGGTTTTTGGATTGTTGGAAATATGAGCAATTTACCAATAATTTTATTAACAGAAATACTAGATAAAGCATGACTAATATAGTAGAGATAAAACAAGTCATGCGTTTTGACAGAGAGAAGGTAAATAGCTTCTGCATATATGAACCGTAGCCTATCATATCTAAAGCAGACAGTATAGCAAGTAGCATATATAAAGTAGAACCTATCATGTGTAGGACAAGGACTAGAACAAGGAACTGCGGTAGAACCTTTAACAGGAAAGACAAGAACACGTACGGGACAGCAGCAGCAGAAGCGCTGGACTTGGGGTCGGTGTCCTCGCCTGCCATGTCGTTGAGGAGGTCGTGGACGTCGGGGAAGAAGTCGTCGGCGACCGGATCGTCCGTGATGAAGCAGCCAGTAGTCGCGCTGAGAGCTCCCCAAAAACCTTATCACCCTTCTCCTGTACAAGACTCAAAAGGTGCGGTTTCGGAGGCCTACTGTCCCGACCTGCGGTGCACGCCACAAGACGGGATGGGGAAGAACGTAGCAGCAGCGCAGTGGTCAGAACTTTGTGGCGAGAGGAAGAGGAGCTTCTGTTGTGTCTCTCTGGAGAGGAGCGGCCTCTCTTATATAGGCAAAGGGAGGACGCGAAGAGGCTGCGGCAGGAGGTGAAGCAACGAAGGGAGACGAAGCGAACAGGCAGCGGCCGAAGAGGCGCGCCGTTCGAATTCAGTGTCCACTACAGAAAACGTTTCAACTCCCACGTGACCTTTCGTATACCCGTCGTGCGTGGCAAAAATTTAGATATCGGCTCGGCTCATTCCCACAACCCGCGGCGCGTCGTGACGAGGCGAGGCGTGGCGTGGCGAGGCGGGCGGCGGAGGAGGAGCGCGCGTGGATATCCCTCTTGTTCTCATGCTCGTACAAGTGGGGAAAGAACCTCCCTTATAAGGAGGTCCAACTCCCACTAAACTAGTAATGTGGGACTAAACTTTAGTAGTATCCCTTGCCTTGCACAAATGGGCTAAGTGGGCCTCTAGGATTTATTAGGAATTTGTGAAATAGTTATTGGTCTGCCCAAAATAGACTAAATTCCAGCAATGCGTTCATAATTTGCTTATAGTGAGTGGCGAGAGTGACAAAAAATTATAACCGAATAAGGGGGTTGTTGCGTATGGGAGTAAAGAGGACTTTTTACTTAATAATATGGTTGCTTTTAGTTGCAGAAGCTTGCTTATGCCTCTCTCTCATATAAAATTGCAATAATGATTACCGGTCTAGTTATCAATTGCTAGGGACAAATATTTCTCTTTGTGTTCAAAAGCTCTCTACTAAAACTAACTTAATTGATTATTTATCTAAACAGCCCCTAACTTTTATTTATCGTGTTCTTTATTATCTTCAAGCCTATCCCTTTACATGTACAAAGTACTTCTAGTTTTATACTTGTTCTAGATAAAGCGAATGTTAAGTGTGCGTAGAGTTGTAACGGTGGTCGATAGAACTTGAAGAGAATATTAATTCTACCTTTAGCTCCTCGTTGGGTTTGACACTCTTATTTATCGAAAAAGCTACAATTGATCCCTATACTTGTGGGTTATCACCAGTTGCCTCGTCCGTTGGGCCGTCCGCGGCGCTGGCCTCCGTCTGCTACAATGGTGGCGATCTCTTGCTTCTAATCGGACGAGACGATGTACCAGACAACTTTGGAGCTCAAGGGGACCATGGTGGGTATGGTGCCGAGAGCAGAAAGTGAGCAGAGGATGTCGGATGCGGCTACGAGCCGAGCCTAGAGTTTAAATAGCGGGCGGATGGCAGGGCAACCGACGAGGTGGTTAATGGTGGGCGACAGACTAACGGACCGATGGTGCCAGAACAGGCTTCTCAGCATCCGCACATGTTTTATGTACGTAGGCAAATGGACGGGTTGTTGTTTGAACGCGAAGCAACCGCATGCACCGGAAGCGGTGGCAACGGCGCTCTCGGTCGGCACACTGCTTCAATGCTGGAGCGACGTGAGAATCCATCACTGCATGCGCATGCTGTAGAATCTATCACCGCCTTCTTCCATAGTCCAATCTTCAATAGCAATCAATGCACTGATCTTGCCAAACCTTTCTGCCCTCAACATCACCCCGACGCAGGACATCGTCGGCCTCCTGTGCACGCCCGTCAAACAGTAACCAGCACAAAGACCCCGCCGCACCTTGTCGCCAAGACACACCGTCGTCGATACTGTAGATGGCACGCCGCTCCACCCTGGTCGCAGCACGCAAAGCATACGTAGACCTGTGCCCAGCCACCATGCCAAACACTTGTCCCTCTAGCTGATGTACAAACCCAAAGATGATGCACCAATGGGGGTGACGATGCAGGGACCTCGCCATCATCCTATCCGGAAGCCCGAATCTGGGATTTCCCCCGGGCCATACAAGGAATGTGAATCACCCCACAATGCCTGTAAAGAGGTAACGATGCCCACGGGCGCCGCCGTTGATGGTTCTAGCCAAGGTTGAACCAAGCTTTCGCTGGCAAATTCGCGCCCATCCCTGGCTGGACCACCATACCAGCCTCCTCCGTCATCCAACACACTCATGGGTGACGTGTGCTATTGGGAAACCTCAAGACCGGAGCCGCACCACCGCCCGGAACCGTCGCCCCGCCTGGGTGAGCCATCGACGGTGGAGGGCCCTCACCACTGCCCCGCTAACGTTGCATGACGCACATGTTTAGGACACTCGCGTGGATCTCCACTTCAACTGCATCCCGGTGCCGCGGCGGAGGTAGACCCCGCCACCTCCATCATCTCCCACCTGTGCTTTGCCCCACGGAGCTTCGGCGGCGGCGAGGAGAGGGGTGGTGGGCTCAAAGCCCTAGATCGGACTGGAAGGAAGGGGATTAGGAGGGAGGGGCGAGGGGAGGGGCGGCTGCGGCACCTCTGGTTTTGGATCGGGAGATCCCCCGTACATACATCTTTCAATGGGAGGAGTACCTTTTTAAATTCTCTTATTTTATATCCTAACCGTTAGAGATATATTTGAGTTACATGTATTTGGTGGTTTAGGATTTGTAATCCGTCTGCTACATTATCTCTAGGAGAGGCTTCTTGCCCTTCAAGTATGTACTCCTATATATACTCGCCCGTGAGGCTCAATACAACATCAACATATTCCGCCAATCTTCTCTCTAATCCCTAGGAGAGTCTTCTTGCCCTCCAAGTCTATATATGTTGGAACCGCCAACTCCTCACCTCACTCCTCCTAGCTCTCTCTGTCGCCGTGGCTCGACCCAACAAGGAAGAACAGGAAGGAGGAAGAAGAACAGGGACACGGCGAGGTGGTTTTTTCCGGTGCACGAACACCTTTTCTTGAGCACGAACTCAACAGACACACCGCAGCTATTACAATGGCCCTCGCGTGGCTTTATAGCCCCGAGCCGGCGCACCAGGCACGCACCCAACGCCTCCACTCGCTCCTGATCGCCCGCGCTCCACTCACTCCGCTCGTGCCCGCGTCGCGCTCCGACGCGCGCGCCCCACGGCCAGCTCCAATGGCCACGCCCTCGATCGCCCACGCGACTCGCCCAACAGCTACACCTACACCCACGCACACGATGCACACGCGCACGGACATGCCCAGTGCTGCACCTGCACGCACACACGCGCTACTCGCCGCGGACCCGGCGCGCCTGACCCGGCCAGCCCGCGCCCATACACGCGCTGGTCGTGTCCGGTGCATCGCCGCGGCTTATTTGCCCTAACATTCGCGCCCTAAGCCGCGGCTCAGAGCAGCCCGAGGTCCTCGACGTCGGCGTCCGCCATCAGCGCACGCCCCGCGGCCGACTCCTTCCGCAGCAGGGGGCACTCCCTCTTGAAATGTCCTCTGACGCCGCACTTGTAGCACTTCCCGCGACGGTTGTCCCCTCCGCCTGATGCTGTGCTGGCCGCGCCGTCATCGTCGTCCTCTCCACGTGCACCGCCCCGGCGCCGCTCGCGCGCCCGCCACTGTGCCGCGGTGAGCATGAGCTGCTCACCGTCCGCCCACTCGCCGCCTGCCTGTCCTCGCCGACGCAGCCGCTCGTCGAACGCCTTCAGGCGCCCGAGCGCGTCCTCGAAGAGCAGCTCCGACAAGTTGCAGAACTGCTCCATCCCGGCGACCGCCGCATACAGACGATCCGGGACGCAGTCCAGGAGCTTCCTCACCATTGCTGCGTCGTCGAGGGTCGCTCCTAGCCCGGTGTAGCACGCCGCCATGCCGCTGATCTTCCCCGCGAACGCGTCCAGCGACTCGTCGCTCGCCATGCGCAGGAGCTCGAACTCCCCGTGCAACGTGCCCAGCCGCGCCACCCGCACGCGATCAGCCCCGACAAAACGTGCCTTGAGGCTGGCCCAGACTTCCGCCGCCGTCTTCTTCGACGCCACCTGCAGGAGCAGGTTTTCCGCGAGCGCCCCGAGCAAGTACGCCCTCGCCGGCTTGTCCTTCTTGGCGATCACGGCCGCCGCCGCGTCCTCCGGCACGACCACTGCCTCCCACAGCCCGGCCGCGTCGAGGTTCGCCTCCATCTTGATCTCCCATGCCGTGTAGTTGTCGCCGGTGAGCTACGGCACCGCCTGCGGCAGCGATCCGCCCGTACCGCCGCCGTAGGGGACGATCGACATCGCCGGCGCGCCCTGACCAGAACGTGGCTCTGATACCAAATGTTGGAACCGCCAACTCCTCGCCTCACTCCTCCTAGCTCTCTTTGTCGCCGTGGCTCGAACCAACGAGGAAGAACGGGAAGGAGGAAGAAGAACAGGGACACGGCAAGGTGGTTTTTTCCGGTGCACGAACACCTTTTCTTGAGCACGAACTCAACACACACACCGCAGCTATTACAATGGCACTCGTGTGGCTTTATAGCCCCGAGCTGGCGCACCGAGCACGCACCCAATGCCTCCACTCGCTCCTGATCGTCCGCGCTCTGCTCGCTCCGCTCGTGCCCGCGTCGCGCTCCGACGTGCGCGCCCCACGGCCAGCTCCAACGGCCACGCCCTCGATCGCCCACGCGACTCGCCCAACAGCTACACCTACACCCACGCACACGACGCACACGCGCACGGACACGCCCCGTGCTGCACCTGCACGCACACACGCGCTACTCGCCGCGGACCCGGCGCGCCCGACCCGGCCAGCCCGCGCCCATACACGCGCTGGTCGTGTCCGGTGCATCGCCGCGGCTTATTTGCCCTAACAGTCTATACTCCTATATATACTCGCCCGTGAGGCTCAATACCACATCCACCATATTCTGTCAATCTTCTCCCTAATCCCTTCTAACACTAACTATCAAACTTTGCCACATGATTATTACTAGGCAAATCTCATAAGCAAGATATATAAGGGGTTACCCTTATACGAAACCACAAGCTGTTTATCTGTGGTCAATTAAGGTAGGCCGGGTCGAAGCCTCTTTTCGTTCGATTTTTTTTGTTTTTGGTCAACTAGGGTAAGTTAGAATATTCCTGCAAGAAAAGGTAAACTATAAGGGTGTGTCTAGAGCACATCTAGATGTGCCCTAGTTATTGCACATCTAAATGAGTGAATCAAGCACAAAGAGAAAAAGAAAAAAAGAAAAGGAAAATATCCACACGAATCTTGATGTAATATCAATGACATAGGACTTAGATGTGCAATACTTATGGCACTTCTAGATGTGCTTTAGCAGAACTGAAACTTATAATTACTAGCTAGATATCCGTGCATTGCCGAAAAGTAAATTAGGATTACTATTTTTTTGTCAACTAAGCCTTATATATAGATCCTACCGCCGGGGCTTTGCCGGGCGACTTCACCGACGGCGGCCAGAGGAGGGGAGGGCGGAAGCCGGGCTTTAGGAGGGAAGCCAGGGAGCGTCCCGGTGTGGCCGAATGGGGCTAGAGAGAAGGGTCTAAAAAGTGAGAGATAATTTCACTTCCCAACCTCTGCCAATTGTAGCTTATATATGGCAGTCATAATCATAAGTAAATAATTAGAGAACAAATATAGTGAAAAAAAAAGTTGTTGGTCAAAGCATGTTCAAATGGATGGAGTAGTGGTTTATACTTATAAGAAGCTTATAGCATACTGGTTAGCTACTCTTTATCTGGTATTCGGGCCTAACCGCGTTAGTTGGTTCTAGAACATATTTTGATATGCTTGGGCTAATAGATAGAACTATATAAAAAAAATAGGGTATATATAGTAGGAACGCCCATGCATGCTTTGAAAAAGAGAACAAAGTGGTAAATGCGAAATCAAGCTGAGCTTATAAGTGCATTTCTTCTTCAGAGAGTCGGCAGCAGTACATATGCTATGAGTTTTCTCACGTTAGGCAGCAACACTGCAGTATAAACTAGACTAGAGCATCATTGGTAACAGACTTGGAGGATTAACAAGATAAAAGTAATCAAATGGGTGGCACTCACATATTTTTATTTTTATTTTGAAAAGGAGGATAGACCTCCCGCCTTTACATCTGGACGATGCATGCGGGCATTTTATTAATTATGCATAGAGACCATACAAAGTAATACATCAGTCAGCCAGAAGCCACCATCTACGCAACACTTATTGCTACCCCTATTCCATTGATGAAGGTGTGCCGAATATCCGAGCCTAATACCAAACGGACATCGCACCAAACCCTGTCTAAAGTCGGATGCTCCAGCCCAGCCACACACCAGGACTGGGTCCCATACCAGACCGACGTACTCTCAGAGGCTGCCGCCACCATCTTCCACCGGTCCATCTTCAAAGCAGTAACTGACCCATTGACCTTGTCTGGCCTGCCGTCGACATCATCACGACACCAGACAACTCCACCATGCTGCATGTATATCTGTCCACACGCGCCCGTCGCCGAACCTCCGCAGTGCCAATGCCACCGGGTGGCACTCACATATACATTTCTACAATCTTCCTTTTTGCCAGGAGGCACTATTCCCATATATTGCTTCTAGAAAATGCATTTAATTCGAACAAGTGCTACACCTTGACCAAAAGGCTCATTCTCATGTCAGCAGCTGTACGTCCTCCACGGCAGCAAATGACATCTCCTGCCTCTCACGAAATAGCAAGTCACTAAGATTTGGGGTATAAGTTACTTGATTTGGTTTGAAATTAGTTTCATTTCATTGAACAAATCCATGTTATAGAGATTACTAAAGAAATACTGTACTTTCCTACTACAGGAATTAGTTGCAAGAAAACAATTTTATGTGGGTGAGATAAGACGATCAATGCAGGAATGCACATTTCTGGACTAGTGAGACTTGGTAGACGATTATAAAATGCATGGGCGAACCGAATGCTAAGGCTGGAGATGCATAATTTCAACATAATTGTATCCTTTGTTGATTTCCTTGACATGCTCATTCTCTGTGGTACAATCTGCATAATTTCAGCAGACACTTTACACAGAGTGCCGAACCGAATGCTGTGGCCCCATTATTTTGAAAAAGAGACTGCCATATTGTGAATTGGAGTCACGTCTCTGATGTCACAACCAATTAAATTAAGAGTGACAAAATGAAGGCTACCTCCTAGTGTGGTGTCTTTTCCCTCATGAGGGGCAACATGTACTACTCCACCGCTCTCATCTAACATAGCTGGTCAATCATTTCAGCTAGCACAGGCAGTGTCATGCTTCATGGGGCCTAGGTTAAAAGTTAGTTAACTTTTGCGCAATAATATGCATTACATGCATATCTAATCCAACTGGTCTAGACTTAGAGAATGTGTGACAAGATTTATTCACAAACGAAAGAGAGTAAATGATCGATGCGCCCGCACTAACCCTTAAAGAATGAAGAAGCAGCTTCATGACCTATTGTCACCACTCAAACATATTCTTGTATGTCCTAGTTAGAACATATTCCGAAACTCCTGTGGAAATCTGGCCTCCGGCTACTGATCAGAATGTCTTGATCAACCATCTCTATAAACAGCCCCCTTCTCTTCAACTTCTAATCAAGCCATAACAGCAAGCCACACTTGAGCTCTCCTGTCCTATCCTAGCTCACCAAGCTCCAGTGGTGTCCCTTTCTTCCCAATCATGTCGACGATAAATATGTCCAGGGACCCATTGGTCGTTGGCCACATCGTTGGGGATATTGTGGACCCTTTCATGACTACTGCGTCATTGAGGATCTTCTTCAACAACAAGGAGCTGACAAACGGGTCTGAGCTCAAGCCATCTCAAGTGTTCAACGTTCCAAGAGTTTATATTGGCGGGCGAGACATGAGGAATCTGTACACGCTTGTAAGTTTGCATGCTTGATAACTTCACGTCAATTAGATGGCTTTGGTTCTTCACCTGTGGTTTGGTTTTTCCGACTTACTTGAAATCACTGGTCCTAGGTAGTGGATGATATGCTTTTCTCATGGCTACATATATTGGTTGACCCAGATCAGCATTTCTCCTAAAGCGTCTCTAATTCTGCCTTGTAATATTAGACGAAAAGCAAGGAATATAATCTTTTGTTGACTTTAGAACCTGTATGTCTAGCTGATAGGACAAACTGGCCTCTTAGGTTAGCTCTTTCTTAGTAGTATTTGGCTATTGGTAAGGTGTTGTGTTTGAAGCACAACTAAGTTAAACTTACTGGCTAATTATTTTCACGGTTTTAACCCCATCAAGTTATGTATTTAACTGCAGTCATTAGTATTCAGACTAAGAGAATAGAGAGCATCTATAAGAAAATATTGGAGAGATCATTTTTTGAATTTCTAAAATTGGTGAACAGGACATAATTCACATGCATGTATTGATCTATCTTGTTTCTAGGTGATGGTGGACCCTGATGCACCAAGCCCCAGCAACCCTACTAAAAGAGAGAACCTTCATTGGTAAGCTCCTCTATGTTACTTTTCGCCACGCGGCTGAGTGGTAATCCACAGGCCCTTTCCTCCGTACAGGTTCGCTTTATATGCATGCCCTCTGATAAGCATCCTCTTTCTGGTTGATTGGAGGTGCATGTTATCGTCTTAAGATAGTACTAATCAATCAATTTCGACTTTCTGATACATATATAGGTTGGTAACAGACATTCCAGAGACTACTGATGCAAGTTTTGGTAAGTGATTTGACTCTATCAGTAACTGCAATGTTACTTCTGTCTTATGTTAAAGTTAATTACTGTTTTAAGTTTCAGAGCCGGCAGAGCCCTTGCACTGCCACGGCTTCTATGGTACACCCACATAACAAATATTACCTCTGTCCCGAATTAGTTGTCTTACATTTGTCCAGATATGGATATGTCTAGACACGTCTTAGTGTTAAGTACATCCGTATCTAGACAAATCTAAGACAAGTAATTTGGGACTGAAGAGTATGAAATTAGAGGCTTGCTTTTGAAAGAGAACATGATTCTAATTTGACGAAAGCTTCAACAAAACATGGGTTTATTAGACATTTTCTTCAGGCTTCGATTATCGCCAAAGCCATAATTATTGGCAGCAGTGTCTAAAGGATATTTATGGTACTGAAAATTTTCATGCATCCATAAATCTCTTTCCCATTAGAGCCAGTTGTTATCATAGAAATGCTTAAAAACATCTGATCAACATAGAAGCCACTTTTTTATCATGAAAATGCTCAGTCCAGTTAATAAATGAAAACGTACATGCAGACTTCCATTAATATGTTTTATTTATTGTGTGCAACAGGAAATGAAATAGTCCCCTATGAGAGCCCACGTCCAACTGCAGGAATCCATCGTTTCGTTTTCATCCTGTTTAGGCAGTCAGTCAGGCAGACCACTTATGCACCAGGGTGGAGAGCAAACTTCTGCACAAGGGACTTCGCAGCGATCTACAATCTCGGATCGCCTGTCGCTGGGATGTACTTCAACTGCCAAAGAGAGAATGGCTGTGGTGGTAGAAGGTACATTAGGTAATATATAGTTGGGCGCAACCTTACCTCCTATATATATATAGCTTATATATAGTTGTTTCTGGTGTGAGTTTGCCTCTCTGAAGGAAAGATAGAAACCGGGAGATAAGTACGCATGAAGCACAACAAATGCTTGAATGTGTGCGTGTGTATGTGTGTCTGTGTGTTTGTTTGTCTGTTGTGTGGGCATTGCATGCTACTGGTCCAGTCAAAATTATATATAGCTAGTAACTGAGTAGTACACTAAATATTGCAATGTGCCCTTGTTTGCTTGATCCCAAAGAGTTGGGCTCCAGTCCTTGTGAGATACCAAAATGTGGTTGTGTGTTGCTGAAATACAGACGATTCAATGTACGCATTCTGCCAAGTTTTACGACCAGTTGCTCATTGTCATAGTAGTACATGAACTGCCCTGTGTGTGCACAGTTCGAATTTCTGCGCACATTGTCTAAGTGGGGCTTGTGATATTTGAAATGCTCTAGACAAGGTGATCGTAACCTATGTTGAGCATTTTTGCGAAATATTCACAAAACCATTTTTCTTGTATAAAAAATGTGAATCATATTTTCAAGCTCATTTTCAAACCGTTTATCAGAATTATGCTAATGGTATGACATGGAAAGTTGCTGCAAATGTGCTCATCTTTTATGTAGAAAATTTTCCCAAATTCCCTATGGTTTAAGAGGAATTTGAAAAATGGCAAAGAAATCGAATGAGTGAAATAGTATTTTTAAGCTAATTTCTAAATGGTTTAACAGAGTGATGCAAACGATATAGCGCTGGAAAGTTTATGCAAACGCACTTATATTTCATGTAGATTTTTTTCCAATTAGAAACTATTTAAGAGTAATTTGAAAACGGGTAGAAGTTTGAACGATATTGCATGTTTGCTTTCATCTATCAATGGTTAGTTGGAATGTAGCAAATAATACAACGTTCGGAAGGCTGATAAAAATTCAAAACATTTTGGTATAGAACTTTCCTCCCAATTCCTCAAGATTTCAACTGAATTTTGAAATAGGCAGAATATGTTCCGAAGACAAAAAAAATTGAAAACTTTTTTCGGAATGAGGCAAATGATATACCGTTGGAAAGTTATAAAAAATGTGGAATTTTTTCATATAGAAACTTTTCTATAATTACTAGAAATATTAATGTAATTTAAAAAATGGTGAGGTCGTGTGTTGCCTTCATCACGAAAATAGAGTGTTCGAAACGCACTATGTGTAGACTTTGAACTTCTGTGACACTTTTGTTCAAATTCGCTATGTTTCATGTGTTGTTTTGTCCATAATTCCTCAAACATTCATCAGAATTGAGTAAATAATATATTGTTTGAAAGCTGGTGAAAAGGAGCAACCTTTTCGTTTTGAACATTTTTTTTTCAAATGACCACATTTTAAAAGAGGTTTTGAATACACTAAAATTTGTTTCCAATGATATACACCGAAATTTTGAACCGTTCAGCGGAATAAAGCATATGATATCCCGTTGGGAAATTGATGAATAAGAGAAATTTTTTCATGTAGAACATGGAAATATTGAGTGCCAGAAATTTGGTGAAACAAAAATTAATCAACGTTTCACCATAACGCTGGCACGCATTTTGAAGGCCTACCAATATTAAGTACCACTAGAAGTGAAGGCGGTACAATATATCAAATAAGAATGCATACAAAAAGGGAGTGCTCGATTTGAGAAAAGGAGCGCATATCATGTTGTGAAGAGATAATGACATGACTCAAACAAGAAAATGTAATGGTCTGCATTGCATTGCATCAAACACTTGGCATGTGGTACATTAAAGGTATCTGATATACTCTCAAACGCAAAAACTAAAAGGAAGTACAATAAATCTGGCTGTGCATTGCATCAAACACTTGACATGCAATACATAGGGGAGGAGGGCTTAAAGGGAGATGGTGGTCGCCGGCGCGCAAGGTGATAGAGGAAGGGGTAGGGGCGTCTGTGCTGGAGGAAGAGCCTGATGCATGTGGTAGTGGCGTCAAGCCGGAGGTGGTATAGGAGGAGGCCATGGGACAAGGACGTCGGCTACGAGGCTTGGCGGTGGTGGAGGAGGAGGGAAGCGGGCTGGTGTCCGGCATGAGGTCGGCGGTGGTGAGGGTGGCCAATGAGGATGGCCTCCCACGACAGCAACGGCGGTGGCTCCTGTGACGGGCAAGGCGGCAATGGTAAGAGCATCTCCAGCCGCGCCCCCAACAGGCCCCCCGGGCCACCTTTTCAGCGCCGGCGCCAAAAAAAGCCCCAGTCGCGCCCCCAGGACGTCGAAAAGCACCAGTTCGGCCCGTTTTTGGGCCCGGTGCTCGCAGGCCGAACCCGGCGCACTAGGGGGCGATCGGGGGCTCCGGCGCAAGGGAAAAGCACGGCTGGCCCACCCCGTCAGCTGAAAAGTCAAGTCTTTCTTCCTAGAGTCTCCTCCCATCCCCCGCTCCCTCGGCCGCCACTAGCTGTATCCCGGCGCCGTCCACCGCCCTTCACCGCTAGATAGCCAATCCCCGCCGAAAAAATAACAAAGGTTCGCCGAGGCAGCCCCTCCACCAGTAGCTGGGCGTTTCCAACCGCCATTTCCGGCCGCGGAGGGGAAGTTTAGCGGCGGGTACACGCCCATCGATGCGCTAGGTGTTCGGCGATTTGCCTACCTGGACGAGATGGACTCGGATGACGAGGAAGTGCTCGCCGCGCTGCTGGAGGAGGAAGCCGAGGCCGACGTCCAGGAGGAAGAGCGTCTCATGGTGCTCGCCGCCCTCGCCCAGCTGCTGGCGAGCAATGAAAATCCGCGGCGAGGTGGATCGGTGCCGGGGCGAGTGAAAGCAAAGAACCGGCATCGTCTCGAAGGCTACTGCATGCTCTACTCCGACTACTTCGCGGACGCTCCACTGCACGGCGACAAAAAAATTTGGCGCCGTTATCGGATGAGCCGAAAGCTTTTTCTCAGGATTGTGAATTCCATCCGGAAGTTCGACAGCTACTTCAAGTGCAAGAAGGATTGCACCGGAAAACTTGGATTCACCTTGATCCAAAAGTGCACGACGACTATGGGCGCATGGCCGAGTCCATCGACATTGAGTGTTTCTACAAGTTATGTCGGGTAGTGGTGGCAGTGTTTGGACCGCAATACTTGTGAACCCCCAATGCGGAAGACACTGCTCGGATCCTAGCACAGAATGCAGCAAGAGGATTTCCTGGGATGCTTGGAAGCATCGACTGCATGCATTGCAAATGGAAGAACTGCCCATTTGCTTGGCAAGGGATGTACAAAGGCGCCAAAGGCGGTTACAGTGTGGTACTTGAGGCGGTGGCCACACAGGACCTCTGGATTTGGCACTCCTTTGGTCTGCCAGGAACTCACAATGACATCAACGTGCTGCAGTGCTCCCCTGTCTTTGCCAGGCTTGTTGAAGGTCATTCTCCTCCGGTGAACTTCGAGGTCAATGGGCGGCACTACAACAAGGGGTACTACCTAGCTGATGGCATCTATCCGAGATGGTCTACATTTGTGAAGACTATCTCAAACGATGTGCCAGGAGGCAAGAAGTCCCACTTTGCCAAGGTGCAGGAGGCTTGCAGGAAGGATATCGAGCGGGCATTTGGTGTGCTCCAATCTTGATTTGCTATTGTCCGCTATCTTGCTCGGACCTGGTCGAAAGATCAAATGTGGGAGATCATGACTTGCTGTGTCATCTTGCACAACATGATCATCGAGAGCGAGCGGGAAGAGCGAGTGTTTGACACTGAACCATACTACAGGCAGGGTCCTCTAGCTGAAGTTGATCACCAGCTACCGGCAACCTGGACTGCCTATCTCAGTATGCATCAGGAGATCCGAGACCCACATGTGCATCATCAACTGCAACAGGATCTGGTGGAGCACCTATGGAGGCTCAAGGGCGACGCCAGGCTCGACGTGTGATGAAATATGAGTTTTTATTTGTTGAACAATATAATTTGTATTGAACTATTTGTCGTTGCACTATTTTGTGGAACTATTTGATTTTCTGTGATGAGCTATGTAATAAAAAAATATTTATGTTCATAATTGAACGCCGAGCCACGGCGAACCACGCCGAATATGGGCCGATTTCGCCCATGTGGGGCCTTTTATTCCCCGAAGGTGGGCCGAAAACTAGGCCAATCTCGACGCCTGGGGGCGACGTGGGGGCGACGACTGGACGCCCAATCGCCCCCAGTGCCGATTCTATCGCCGGCTCTTTATGCCTCCTGGAGATGCTCTAAGTGCGCGTGAGGCCGTCTTCACTTTGCAAACAATCTACATCATAGCCTTTTCAAATATTCTTAAAACTTTAATCACATACTCTACATGTCCTTTAATGACGCGGTGCAAAGTTTCATAGGTTTCAAACACCATTATTTAAATAAACTATTTTACATAATTATAATTAAGTGTGTGCTTCGATTTTGACATATACATATTTGAAAGTAGCAATTTTTGTTTTCATTACACCTAAATACCTTATTTATGCTATTTCTTCACATCTTTCAAAATTACTTTAAATTTATAGTTACAGTTCAAACTTTAATTATATATAATTAAATACAAATTTATTAATAAAATGTCTAAAATATAGCAAATTAATGAACCTAAAAAGCTCAAACCATTTTCCATACAATACTATAGTCACAAAAACAATAACACACTAAAATTTAAAAGAATGCAAAAAATTACCTACATGTTTGATCAGTGTGGGGAAAGGTAGGGGCTCGCCATTGATATACCTTCGATCATGGCTAACGAGGGGGGGGGGCAAATCGGTGCCCAAATAACCAGTGATGGGTGGGTAGTAGGGCCTGCCACTGATGATCCAACTACTAGTGGTGGGCTGGTAGCAGAGTCCATCAGTGATGATCTAACTACCAGTGGTGGGCACACTAAGGGCACCCTCCACCGGTAGTGTTGGTCCATCGCTAAATTGGGCCCAAAAGACCAGTGGCGGTCCGTTAGGTGCGCCCTCCATTGCACTAGTAGAAAAAGGGACATTTGTTCCGGTTCGTAAGGCCCATTTGTCCCGGTTGCGGAACCGGGACTAAAGGGTCGTTACTAAAGCCCTAAACCTTTAGTCCCGATTCTTGCACCAACCGGGACAGATGGGTCTCCACGTGGCCGCTGCGGCGAGCCCAGGTGGGAGGGCCTTTGGTCCCGGTTGGTAGCACCAACTAGGACCAAAAGGCATCTACGCGTCAGCACCTGGCAGGAGCTGAGGTTTTTTTGAAAGGGGGTTTTGGGGGGTTAATTTAGGTGTTTCATATATTGTGTTAGCTAGCTAACTAATAGAGAGAAGTGTCCTCTCTTATCTCCATGCCTGGACGACGCTATGTACTATATATAGAGAGGCCCTCGACACGCTAGCTAGTAAGCAAATGAAGGAAACCATTAAGTACAGAAGTTCGTGATGAACATATTCATACAGAGAGAAGTGATATCGACCTCTCCTTCTCCGAGAGATTGCTCAAACAACAAGTTTTCGTACGTCTATCCGGCGCTACAGGCTACATATATACAATATTAAGATCTCTTACAATATAATCCCTTAATTATATATGAAGTCAGCTTCCAGATGGTATTATCCGGCTTTATTGATGATGTGGTCAAGAAAGAATCCCGCCAATTCCTCTTGAATTGCTTTCATGCGATCTCGTGGTAGGAGATCATCCCGCATCTGCCACATCTAATTTGAAGAAGGGGTCAATACATATATATGAATGAAACTTAACACAAATGATGGTAATATAATGAAATTGTGAATATTATTGCTTACGCACATCAAATTGTCTTTTAGAGTAGCCCTGGTTTTTTTTGCAAGTCGCGTTGTAGATGAACTCGCAAACGTAGTATCCACAGTAATCATTCCTGGGTTCCTACCACAAGCACTTTACGAGAAATAGAGGTCAGTCAAACTGATAATGAAGCATTATAAATGACATTGATGAAAGTAGCTAGAATCAACGGGAGATGCGTGAAACTAGCTAGCTAGTACTACTTACTTTCGGGTATGTCCATCGCAGCTCCTTCGGCAGTCCCGGAGCTTCTGCGGTGAACTTTTTCCAAACCCTGCAAGACAAAGAAAATAATTATTACTTGAGATATCAGGAAATGAACAAAAAGTTGCCGATATAATGTGATAATGATCGATTGAACTTACTTGGTGAGAATTTTAGTCATGTCCGCATAGGTCTCAGGATCTTTTTGTCTCGAGTCTAAGACGGTTACTAGTCCCTGCTCAAGCTTAATCTCCAGGAGAATATAGTGGAAGCTGCGCACGCATGCAAAACTCATCAATTGCATTACTATAACCTCGAGTAATAAGGGAAACTGAATATGCAGAAGACAGTAACACTCACTTGAAGTTGTAGGGAAAGAGTATTTTATCTTTGTTTTGATTTATTACCAACGATTGGAGCAAGTTGGCCTCGGCTTCTTTAGCATTCTTTTTAACCGTAAATTCATCTATGAGATTTGTGTTAATGAACATATTCCTTTCTTCTTCTCCTCTTTTTTCTCTTTTTTTTCCTCTTCTTATTTATTTCTCCTCTTCTTCCTCTCCTCTTCTTCTCCTTCTTCTTCTCCTTCTTCCTCTTCTTATTTTCCTTTTTCCTATCCTTCTCTTTCTTCTAAATATGAACATATACATAAATTGACAAAAAAAATATGCACAAAAACATATACATAAAATTTCCTAAACATACACAATTGTTTTGCAAATATGCACATATATATGAACATATACATAAATTGAAAAAAAATACATTTATGAAAAAATGCTATGAACATGTACACACATATATACACATACACACACATGCATATACAAAAAAAAATTATGAAAAAATGCTATGAAATAAAAATGCAGGGTAGGGCGGCGGCACGGCAGGGCAGGGGCGGCGCGCAGCGGCAGCAAAGGGCAGGGGCGGTGCCCGACGGCAGCGACACTACTAGGAAAAGGGCTATAGCCAATATGGACATTAATGGCGCACCATGTATATGGTGCGCCGCTGCTATATAGCAGTGGCGTACCAGATATAGGTGCGCCATTAGTGTCCTCATTACTAATGACGCACCACACACACGGTGCGCCATTACTAGCAAATTTTATTTTATTTTTATTTTTCCAAAACTATTAATGGCGCACCAGGGCACAATGCACCATTAATAGTTTTAACTAGTAATGGCGCATCACACACACGGTGCGCCATTACTAACAATTTTTTTTTCCAAAACTAGTAATGACGCACCAGGGTACAGTGCGCCATTAATAGTTCAAACTAGTAATGACGCACCACAATCAAGTTGCGCCACTACTAACAATTTTTTTTTGTTTTGCAAAACTAGTAATGATATTTCTTCTGTTCTAGTCCTCATGAATATTTATTTATGTGTTTATTCTGGTATTGAGTTTCTAACTCACAAAAAGTATTGAATTTGTTAATATTTTTTGAACTGATGAATATTTTTAAATCTCATGGGCACTTTTTGAATTCATGAATATTTTTTCAAATTTGATGATATTTTTTCATATTCATAAATGTTTTACCAATTCACAAATGAATGCAATTAAAAATCCAAAAAAACAAATTTGATGATATTTTCAAATAACAAATTTGATGATATTTTCAAATAACAAATTTGATGATATTTTCAAAAATAAAAAAAGTTACTAATGGCGCACCCCTGGGTGGTGCGCCATTGCTATGGATGTACTTATGGCGCACCCCTAGGAGGTGCGCCATTGCTATCCCTTTCCCCCTTGCCCCCCGCGCGCCAGCTCCCTTTCCTCCTCGCCGCCGACGACCCCTTTCCAGCACGCCCCGCCCCCACCTCCAGCGCTCCTCCACCCATCACCACCGCAGCTCTTCCAACCCTCACCACCGCAAGCCGCCGCCATCCCCGAGCATCCACCGCCGCCGCCGCTCCCAAGCATCCACCACCACCGCCGCCGCCCCAACCAACCATCCACCGGCGCCGCCCCCCTCCCCCTCCTCCCAACCATCCACCACCCTCCACTGGACCGCAAGCCACTGCCCGTCGCCCCGAATCGTGCGTTTCCTCCCCGAGCTAGGGTTCCAGCGCCGCCGCCGGCCCCGCCTCGCCGCCAACCTCGTCCACCTCGCTCTCCGGCGCACCTCCCTCGAGCCAGCAAAAGCTCTCTACTTTCCCCCGTCGGCAGGAGAAACCATCCCCGCCTTCGCCACCCAGCAAAGGTGAGGATCCAAACTGTAATGTTTGACTGAAAATTTGAGTAAAACTGAAAAATTGAAGTTGCAGTTGCAGCAGCACGGGCCTGGAGATTTGGTCACGTTCTGCAACCAAACAACCGGCCTTCTCCGTTCTCCTCCAGCAGCAGCAAAAGGTTTTTGCTCTCCCTTATTACCGGATATAAGTTGGAGACAACATTTAAGTTATGAACCTTGTAACTAAATCATGTTCTGAATCATTTAAGTTCTGAACCATTGGAATTTCTGAATCATGAACCTTGTTAAGTTTAAAAAAAGATGATTGTACATCTAGGACACATAGGCGACCCAAATCCAACATTTTAGTAAGATTTGTACTGTCTCAAAATTCACCCATGAACCCTGAACTCTGAAATTAGTACCGTCTCAAAGTTCAATAAGATTTGCTCATTGTTGTGCAGTACTGAATCTTGATTATATTGTGGCTCTGCAGGTCTGGCCCATCAACGACGACGGCTCCTCCTCATGCTCATCGGCCTCGTGCTCTGCAAGTCTGCATTGGGTAAAGTCTAAAATTTTCATTTTTACTACCGTCAAAATTCAGTTGACAAAGAAAGTGCCCAGGTGTCTTTGTGGGTTCTAATTCAGTAAACTGTATGTGTGTGTGTGTTGTCTAGATGCCATCCACAGGTCAGTGGCCATGCTAGACAGAGTTCTTATTCATGTCTAGACAGAGTTCTTATTTATGACAAAACTGGATGTCTAGACAGAGTTCTTATTCATGTCTAATTGTAAAATTGCAGTGTGATGTACTGTACTGTCATTATTTAGTGTGATGTACTGTACTGTCATAATTTCCCGTTAGTAAAATTGCAGTATTGAAGATGTGTATTTTCCATTTTGAAGCTGGAAATAAACTGTCAAAACTGAAAGAAATTGGAGTGTTGAAGATCTGCTAGTGCTGAATTTTAGGAGTAGACTAAAATAAATTTTAGAATGAATGAATGTATGCAGCCTGCAGTAGTGTGGCTGTACCAAAATCACATCTGCCCTAATGTATGCAGTCATGTTTTTATGCCATTCTGACTTGTCCACTGGGGCTTCTCTCCTGTGATGTCTGTTTTGGTTCTGCAAAAACCCATTCGGTAGTGTGGGACTGTGGATCATTAGCAAGGAAACCGTGCTTTAGTTCAGACTTCAGAGATATTTGCCTTTGCTTCAACATGTAGTTTGCTCACAGTCAACATATAATAGCATAATTTCTTGTCCTGCATTGGAATACATCACACTAATACTGTATACGAATTAGGGTCCTTATGTTATGTTCTATTCCATGCATCAAAGGCAATTTTCATCTAAGTTGAGCTGATTTTGATTTCTGTATGTTATGGGGGGGGGGGACAACAGATATTGCTATATGTTCATTCTTGAGGGTACAAACTTGCTAAACTATTGATGATTTTTTGTTGGGTGACCTATTAGATCTGGAATGGAAGCTCACATAAGTTGAGCTGATTTTTGTCCATATGAAAGCAGAGGACCATATGGTCTGTGGCCTTTTCATCCATATGAAAGTAGAGGCACATTGTGGTGTTACTTTGCTGGGTTTTGTCTCCAACCATCATGTCGTGATGATTTTGCAGGTACCCCGAGAGGCGCTTGAGTTTGCCGGAATGTCGATTAACTTCCGTTCCGACAAATTCGGGTACTCCAGATGTCCTATTTTCAGCAAAGGTCATGCTGAAATTTTCCATGAATTTTAGCATGACTTTGCTAAAAAATGGGACATATGGGGTACTTGCGACTAATGCATGGGCCAGGGTATCTTAGTACTTAATTAAATAGGATCAACTGCCTCTTGTGTTATACATATAGAAGTGTGATATCAACTCATAGTTATTACTAATGTCAGTTGCTCGTCATCGATAAACCCTAATCTGGTAGGATGACCTACTAAAAAAGCCCATACCACATATTCTATTTGGATGGCCCTGCTAACCCTTGACCATAAATACTTGAGATGGATGTAGCAGGCTTAAAGAAATAAATGTTTTTAGGCCAACTCCACTGGGCCTGGCTGAAAATGCACAAGTGTGCATGACTAACAATATTCTATTGTAAAGCTAAACAAGAAAGAGGAACCACTCATCCTAACCATTTGCTCTCAAAATTACCACTTCACTTCTTACTACTGAAAATCTTAGACCATCTCCATTCACCAATAGCTCAAACCAGTTCGAAGGGCGTGTTTTCACCACACTGTGGATTATCTTATTGGACCCAACAGATATTTGCAGAAGTAACTTCCTATTCACCTAAAGGCATGAATTATCCAAATCTTGATTAATCCTCATTAAAGCTTTCCATCTGAATGGATTCTGCTACCCATCTATCCTCTACAAGACCCTCTACCTATGTTTCTAATTCGATACCTTTCTTTCAACTCTTAACCAGTTCCATTTCTCCATTTCTCCACCCTCCATTTCTAATTAGATACCCGTCGGGCGCTACGGTTCTAGCTATACTAGCGATGCTATATGTATGATAGTATTCGAGGTGTATTAGTGATAATATTCGATGATGTACGAACGAAAGAGATGATGTAGTTTTGAATTATGAACGTAGGAAATGTCGTCATCGGACGACAAAAGTCTCTCGGGGGAGTGCGGATGGTGCCACGACGATCGAGGTCTGTGCGACAGGCCTCACCTGGATGATGATCGGCGCTTCAGCATTAAGCTCGAGGAGACCTTCTAAGTTGAAACGGTACGCAATGATGACAAGTGTTTTTACATAATTAAGCATGACTTCAACTATTTCAACGTGCAATTTTCATCTTTTACAATTCGAGTATAGCTTATCCCATGCCATGCAAGACGCTATGTCTTGGAGAGGATGGATTTTGAAGACCATGAAAATTATTATGAAACAAAGACAATTCACCTAAGGACTCATCATGATGTGGATTTTGAAGTAAATCTGTATAATTCTGGGAGCATAACCCATTTTGGTTGCAAAAATTGGGAAGCATTTTGCAAGATGTATAGTTTTGATGAGGGTATGCTTGTCACCATGGATCTTGGTGATCCAGACATCGACCAAGACAATATGGACATTTGGGTCCTTGTTGATACGCCTCCAGTTCTACTGCTATGTGAGTTTCTCAAACATAGTTAATTATTAACTAATTTATATTGTTCATTTCAATATAGTTGACATCTTATTTCCATTGATAGCTTATTTTGATTGTTCAAACAATGTGCGGAACATGGTAGACAAAACCCACTACACCGATGGCTCCGAGTTAACTTATTAGGAGAAAAATCATCTGGTCGGATTTTGTACTGATCTTGAGAATTACAATATCTACAATCAAACTCCTCAACATTATGGTCAATACGTGCCACTAGTGCACGTGTTGAACTACGGTAACTACCATGGAGATACCCTGGTAAGATTTTTTACTATTACGACATCCGTGCATCTTTTGAATTCTTCTAAAACTAGTACATCATTGTAACTATGAAGTTATTACTATGTTTTTCAACAGAGAATCCCAGAGGATTGTGTGCCTCATTTGATGTATCAGAATGGCAGCCTTCGTGTTTTGAACATATATCCAGGTCATCCTACGAATCTCAACTATCCATACCGGATTTCTCAAAGAAGTGAGACATGGTAATCAAAAAATGGAAACAATGTATGGACAGTCGTAAGGAGGTTCTTGGAAGCAAAAGGAAGCGAAGCGCAAGAATTGGAGACAGGATGATCTCCATTCTCCATAATGGAGAGTTTGGGTCTATATTGTTTTATGCTATTTTACCTTAAATAGGGTATTTAGGTCCTGGCTAATACTGATGATCATGTGCTAAGAACAATTAAGTAGGGTTGGTTCGATGACTATCAGGATGATGATCGTATGACTTGTTATTAATAACGAGTAGAAGTTGTATGATGATGATTAGTAGGACTTGTTATTATGATGATGCATGATGCGAGCATGAAGAGTTATTATATATCTGTGGGTGAAATGAACATGGATTGGATTAGAGTGAAGGAAACATGCATGTGGTGCATGCAGAAAGTAGTACAATCCAAACATGATCAAGTTAGGATTAGTATTACTTTCGACATGCACCACATGTTGCCTCAGTTCAATCTAAGTCATGTTTAGGCATAGCAGTAGCAGTAGAACGGAGATAAGAGAGGACACATCTCTCAATTATCTCCGAATGCAGTATTACTTTCGACAAACTCGCTACTCGCGGTCTCGTGACTTGTAATGTTCTAACTTTGTTTGATATTTTGAATTCGGAGATTAATATGATGAATTGTATTCAGAAACTAATCTTCTATTGTGTTTGATGAATCTGATGTTCATATGTTGTGTTGTCTATATGCTGTGCAGTAATATATTTTGTAACCTGTGCAAATATTAGAAAAGAAAAAAAAATTCCTAATATTCATACTAGTGGTGCACCATACAACACATTAATGGCACATTGCTATAAAAAATACTAGTGGCACATTATCTATTAGTGTGCCATTAGTAACCCAGAGCACAAGGTAAATATGGCCCTCTAGGAGGCATACTAATGGCGCACCATGTGACTTACTAATGGCGCACTGCCTGGTGCGCCACTATAGTCTGGTATACTAATGGCGCACCAGGGGTGCGCCATTAGTATATGTTACTAGTGGCGTGATGATAGTGGTGCACATGTAGTGCGCCATTGATGGCCAAAATAGGTGCGCCACTAATAAGCCTTTTCCTAGTAGTGCGAAGGGCAGGGGCGGCGACACGGCGGCAGCGCGCGGCGGCGACGACGGCTAGTACATGGAGGAGGAGGAGGAGGGGATCGGGGCGACGCTCACAGCGAGGTGGCGTCAGCGACGAGGAGCGGGCTCGGGTGCGGCGGATGGTGAAGGCGCGCTCGGGGGCTGGGGGCAGGGCGCACGGGCTCGGGGACGACGTCGGTGACAGCGACGGAGACGGCGACAACGAGGCACGGGCGACGGCGACGGCGCGGTCGGCGGCAACGACGACGACGCGGTCGGGGGCAACGGCAGGGGCGGCGGACGGCGTCGGGGCAGCCTGGCAGTGTCGAGGAGGTCGGCATCGTCGGGGGCAACTGGCGATGAATACCAAAATTTTCACAAGTGTTTCTTATATAGCAAACCCTTTGGTCCCGGTTGGTGGCACCAACCGGGACCAATGCCCCCCTTCAGAGACCTTTAGTCCCGGTTGGTGGCACCAACCGGGACCAAAGGTCTCTTTCAGCAGCCCAAAGGGCGGGAAGCAGAGACCTTTGGTCCCGGTTGGTGGCACCAACCAGGACTAAAGGGGGGCATTGGTACCGGTTTATGGCACCAACCAGGACCAATACCACCCTTTAGTCCCGGTTGGTGCCACCAACCGGTACCAAAGGCCTGTGCCTACCAAAGCCGTGATGCGGTGGGATGTTTAGTCCCACCTCGCTAGCAGAGGAGCTGCCGCACATGTTTATAAGTTCCGCCCTGCCATCTCTCTCGAACTCCTCTGAATTGCAGGCCTTTGGGCCTAATCTCACACTGTTATGCCTGTGGGCCTGCTGGGCATTCTGCGGGCCTGAATCCTGGCCCAACTATCTGGGTTCCTAGTCGTATTCAGGCCCTGGTGGCCCAGTAGGTGGCATTTTTTATTTTTTTCCTAGTTTTTTGTTTACTTTTTTACTGTTGCTATTTTTATTTATTTTATTAAAGTTTTCTTATTTTATTTTATTAAGCTTTATTTTGTTTCTACTTATTTATTAAAGTTTATTTTGTTTCTACTTATTTATTAATTTCTACTTATTTATTTTATTTTATTTTCGCTTATAATGTTTTGAACAGAAAATACTTTGATAATTTTAGTTGCATAAAATTTATATAATTTTAGTTTCAATAATACTAGAGGTTTATAAAAACTTTGTAGTTGATTCCTTTAGTACCGGTTCTAAGGCTGTTACAAAAGGATTTCATTTTTTTGAACTTATTTGAACTCCAGACTTTTTCTGTGTTCAAAATGCACCATTCAAAGCCACATCATCAACTTTCAATCCTTTCTGACTTCATTTGTTATTTTTCATGCATTTATTGATTGTTTTGAGCTAAATGACCCTGAAATTGAAAAGCATTTCAAATGAATTCTGAAAAGGTTGAAAGTTGGCATGGTATCATCATTTCATCCACATAGCATGTGCAATAAAGTAGAGAGAGTTACGGCAAAAACTGGATGCACTACGTGTACAAAACGGACAATCTCTTTCGCAGTATCACGGTTTCATACGGAAACTCATCTGTTACAAATGCATTTCATTTTTTTGAACTTATTTGAACTCCAGACTTTTCTGTGTTCAAAATGCACCATTCAAAGCCACATCATCAATTTTCAACCCCTTCTGACTTCATTTGTTATTTTTCATGCATTGACTGATTGTTTTGAGCTAAATGACCCTGAAATTGAAAAGCATTTCAAATGAACTGAAAAGGTTGAAAGTTGGCATGGTATCATCATTTCATCTACATAGCTTAAGATGAAAAGTTGAGAGGGTTATGGGAAAAACTGGATGCACTGCGTGCATTATATATAATTATGTGTGTCAAAAACCATTCCATATTCACATGGATAGATAAGTGACCAAATTAATAGAAGTTCATCATCACATTAAAAATAAAGTACATACATAGTTCCCATTGAACAACATATAGCTCTCCAGAGCATCTAGTTAAACCATACATTAATACTATGTAAAACCTTTCAATGCAACAACAAATGCGATTATAATCACAACCAAGGTAACAATTGATCCAACGGCATAATGATACCAAGCCTTGGTATGAATGGAATATTTTCTAATCTTTCTCATCTTCAACCGCATTGCATCCATCTTGATCTTGTGATCATCGACGACATCCGCAACATGCAACTCCAATATCATCTTCTCCTCCTCAATATTTTTATTTTTTCCTTCAAGTAATTGTTTTCTTCTTCAACTAAATTTAAGCTCTCGACAATAGGGTCGGTTGGAATTTCCGGTTCAACTACCTCCTACATAAATAAAATATATGTCACATTGGTCGGCATAATTGTCATAAACAATAAATGCCAAATATTTATAAAAAGATAATATATATACCACATCCGAATCATAGCCAGGACAAGGGCCGACGGGGGCGGATACCAAAACCATCGCACTATATAATAACAAGCAATAATAAAAGTAAGAAAATTAGACAAGTATCTATGTAAAGTAAGAATTATTTTATTTCAGAAAGAAGATAAGAACAAGAGGCTCACCATGGTTGTTCCGGCGACGAGATCGGCGCGGGCGATCGATGGCGGTGAAGACGGGAACGGGACGTGACGGACCGCTAAACCTATGCAAATCTCGGGGAAAATGGAGCTTGGAGGTTGAGCTTCGAGAGGAGAAAGCTTAACTAGTGTGGCTCGGGCATTTCATCGAACACCTCATGTGCATAGGAGGTGAGCTAGAGCACCCAAATGCCCTCCCCTCGCCGGCCAGAAAAAACAGAGCACTGTGGAGTGCTCTGCTGCGGCGATGCGGTATATATAGGCAACTCATTTGTCCCGGTTCATGGCTAGAACCGGGTTTAAAGCTCCCCCTTTTGTCCCGGTTCGAGCCAAGAACCGGGACCAATGTATGTGGGCCAGGAGCAAGGCCCATTGGTCCCGGTTCGTGCCAGGAACCGGGAAAATGTGTCCAGACGAACCGGGACCAATGCCCACGAGGCCCCGGCCGCCCCCCTGGGCTCATGAACCGGGATGTATGCCCCCATGGGTCTCGGTTCGTGACTGAACCGGGACTAATGGGCTGGCCAGGCCCGAACCAAAGCCATGTTTTCTACTAGTGTTGGTAACATAATAGTAGTGGTCAGTATATTTTCCCCCCCGCCATTGGTATCTGGCAAAATAGCAATGGTAGGTTCTGATCCTACCTGCCACTAATATGATCCCACCTATAAGAATTTACCTACTATTGTAATAGATAATCAAATATTATAATAAAAACATATTGGTCCAGTTTATATTCATGTGGACTAACACATGTCCTCATCCATGTCTCGCTACTCCTCACCAAGGAGATCATCATGATCAACATTGATATCATCATCATCGCCCTTGGGAGTAGTGCCAAGATGGATCGACATCCATGGCTAAAGCTCCAGTATCGAAATCTAGTGGTGCCTGAGTGAAGTGAGCATGTACCAAGCGCCCTGCTTGGTAAGCTACCAATAAAATTTGAGTGAAGTGAGCTTCTGCATCATGTTGTTAGCTTGCTACCATGTTGATAGCCCTTGTTTCTAAAAGGGGCCTTGCCATTGTTAATAAGGAAACTGGCATGTGCTTCTGGCATTCCTTGTGAATCAACAAGGGCCTACTGTAATTTATTATCAGTAACTCACTTTGTGTTTCAACAGCAAGTACAATTTGGAAACTCAAAGTGTACTTGTTGTTGCGGTGCTACTGCTGGAGCACCATGTTTGAGGGGTGGAATTGTTGGGAAACGTAGTAGTAAACAAAAAAATCGCCCTACGATCAACAGGGAACACTATGAAGATGCAATAATGGTTTGGATTGGATCGTTACCAACTCTGAGTTGCAGCGAAAGAAGACGAGTTGGTGGAGATTGTTCTTGAAGTCCCTCGAACCATCCCTCGAACAGAAGACCGAAAGCACAGCCTCTCTACAGATTGCAAGCGTACGATCTTCACGATCCAGCAATGCTTCGCCGTCTAGAGCTAATCATCGCCAGAGAATTAGAGGGAGGAGATTAGAACTATACTAGACTTCTAACTATGAGGATTAGAGGATCTAGGTCTAGCTCTAATTAGATCAACTAGAACTTGAACTAGAAAACTAGAGGAGGCTCCAAAACTTGTGTGTCCAAAGACCAAAATCCTCTAGTATATATAGGTTGGGGGAGAGGGGAGGAGGCGCCACAATCCCCTTTGCGCCGGCAGGGAGGGGGAAACACCATCCAATTCGGCCTCCCCCTTCCTTCTCCATGAAGAAAGGGTGCTCCTCCCTATTGGGCCCAATTGGCCCAAGTACTATTCCATCACTTGGCCTTTTTAGGTCCGTTGATATTTAAATAAAACTATAAAAGCCTCCTAGTCATATTTACAGCCTTTTAATATTAATTTAACATCACCGGAAACTATTTCCACCCATATATAGTTTACTGGTATTACCCGATAAACCCCGAAACGCTTCTGGTTCCTCCCGGAACTATTTCGGATATTAATGAAACTATTTTATAAATATTTTCTCATTACTCCTATCCTACTAATACTCAACATATCATCATTACCTTAAGCTTGTGACCCCATAGGTTCGGTAAACAAAAGCATGAACAAACCCTTTTCATTTAGTGATCGATAGAGGAACGATGGACGTTCATATTGATCTCTATGAGTACACAAATGACATTCGAGTGAACATTTGGTTATCATGGGCTATTCCTTTGCTTTGAGATACTTTACAAAACCCGAGGTGAGATATATCGTTATCCTCTTGAGTCATACACATGCTCACTATGTCGTTCTCCTCGTTACCAGTTTTGTTCTTCTTTCTCGTTGACATGTTCTAGCATCCCTGCGACATAGTCACTTGTGTCTGGTCAGAAGATGATAGATGCCATCACACCCAGAGGGCCCTAAGAATATATCTCCGTCATCCACTACAAGGATTCCGGTCTATTGCAACAAAATTTGTTGCTACAACTACGTTTTGTTGCAATAAAACGCAATATTACCACAAATTCTCCGGTTGTGGTAATAGGCCGCACATATTGCCATAACTTAGTTTCGTCTCGATACATACTAACTTTGTTGCAATACAGGCCTCATATTGCAACAAACTGTATCGGCGTTGCAATATGATAGTGGTATTGCGACAAACAAATTTTGTTGCGTGAGGGCAGTCATTTTGTTGTAATAAAGACTAGGTATGTCAACAGAATAACTATTCGTGGTAATATTCAAAAAGATATTGCATTAGTTACAAATTTTGTTGCAAAAAAGTGGCTAACTATTGCAACAAACTGCATCGGCGTTGCAATATGGTAGCGATATTGCGACAAATAAATTCCGTTGCGCCAGGCAGCCATTTTGTTATAATGGTGACTAGGTATTTCCACAGAATAACTATTTATGATAATATTCGGAAATATATTGCAACATCAGTGTGATGGTGCATTAGTTACAAATAAAACAGTGGATTTTTTTTGAGGGAATGGAAAAATATATTAGCATGAGAGCATATTATATATACATATTTTACCTATAAAAAATTACAACATACGGGCCCAGGACAAAATAAAATGACCAACAATGGGGCAGTTTGACATGCATGAAGAAAAGGAAATTATCAATATACATACCAAGATTCGAACTTGTTACCTGAACCAAGTGATTACCAACGGGCCACCATCACTGTCACGCATATTTCGAATAAATAAGCTTTTGGTGAACGAACTGAACGGCTGGGCCAAGGCCCGTCAAAAAGGTAGGTGTTGGCTGGCAGGTGAGGAGTCAAATTGGGCTGCGGTTCCGTGACTTTGGGCCGGTTTTGCTTCGGCAAGATTCCACCTAGTATTTCTTTTCTCTAAAAAAGACCTAGTTTTGCTTCTTTTTCTCCTAGGTTTTTCTAATCAGCTTTTGGTTTGTTTTTCTTCCGGTTTTTAATTTTTTTATGGTTCCTTTTCCTAATTTTCTTACTTTATAGTTTCAACTTTTTCCATTTTTTCTTTTAAAATTTCAGTAATTTTTTTATGAATTTTTTTTAAATACCAACAATTTTCGAATTGACCAACTTATTAAAATGCGTGATTGGTTTTTGTTAAATTTGGCAACTTTTGAAATTTCGTGATTTTTTTGGAAGCGTGGATTTTTTTCCCAAATTTACAAACTTTTTTTCAAGTCATTGAACATTTTCATTTTCACCAATATTTTTTCATGCCACGATTTTTTTCAGAATCGTGTACTTTTTTCAAATACGTAAACTTATTTTGACTTTGGCAACTTTTTTGAGTTCGAAAACATTTTTTAGAATTGAAGAAGTTTTTAAGAAATATATTAAAAAATTAGAATTCTTGAATCTTTTTTGAGTCCATGATTTTTAAGAAAAAATTAGTGATCTTTTTTTAGAATTGACAAACATTTTTTTTCAAAATCGTGAACATTTGCTTGAGGCCACAATTTTTTTTCATACTCAAAATAATTTTAAATTCTAAACTTGTTATAGAAGTGTACGGTCAACTATGCCATGGGTCAATGGTCAACCAGTCATCCGGCCAACATGGTGAACCACTCGAAACAGCCAGGCGAGCGAATTGGGTAGAGCGACCTCGCAGAGCTGGGTCGGCCCAGGGCGCGCGACGCGTGAGCGCCAGTTAGGGTTGCTTGCGCCAGAAGCGCTATATAGGCGCTCTCCATATTTTAATATGCTATAACTCTAAAAATTAAACACATCCAAATCAAACAACTCACAAATTCAAATTTGTTGGTGCATGTCATTAAATCAATAGTTTTTCCATTATTCTTGCACATAAATTGAAATTGTCTAAAATTATAAAAACAATCTCGCTATGAGATATAAATATTTCTTGTATGTGATGTTTCGTTTGATATGAGATGTAAAAGTAGGGAGCTTATTGGGAAGTAGGAGCCTTTAAATATGTAAGCACGAAAGTAATAGTTATGCTCAACTCAGGGGCAATCCAAAGGTTATCCCTTGTATACCGGGCTAAGAGCAACTCTAACAGATCCCACATATTGGCCCGATCCCTAAAAATCGGACCTATATGCGGTTTATGGACCAAAAAATGACTAGTAGATCCCGCATCTTGGCCCGGTCTACATATTTTTTTACTGGAAACCTAAAATTCTCCCCCTTGAAGTGGTATATGTACGGGATTTGGGGGCACATTCCAGGATCCTACAAAATCCATTTTGGTAGAAGAATGGGGAGGCACTGAAGAGCGAGAAAAGGTCTTACCAGCATCGGCCGAGCATCCTGGTCCAAAGCGAAGTGAGGTATGAAGGTGACTGCCAGTTGTCCTGGTCGTCCTTCTTGGCTGCTCCTAGACTCATAAACTGAAGGGAGTTATGCTCGGTGTTGTACTGGAGTGAACGAAGGTCAGAGTTGAATCGGTCAGGATAGCAGACCAGAGCCGCTAGCTCTCGCGAGGTAGAGAAGCATGCTGCATTTGGCCACCGGGATAACAGATCAAGGACGCAAATGGTTCCAGCGAGTCATCTTCAACCTTAATGCTTTTCTGATATTAACTAGTAGATCGTAATCTCACATGTATAGTAAAGCCACAGTGGCCATAACACATCATAATTAAACTTATGGTTTGATCCCTTGCTTCCTAGGGTACTCAATTATAGTGTGCTTTGGACACCCCATTCCCATGTCACAGAGAGTAGCCAGTAGCCCCTGTCCTTGTCGTTTGACGTGGGTCATAAATAGTGTTGCATCAATCTACTTTGAGTTAGGGTACATGCCAAGATCTTCTAGAATGTCACCGCTTTGATGAAGCCTCGACACAGTCTCTTGTATAGGTAGACATGGCTTGGTAGTTTCCTATTTCTAGGGGATATAATACTATCAGATGATCCCTTGATTATGGGAAACCTATCTTTTATAATAGATGAATCTCTCACATAGCACATCCATCCTTATCCCCTCCGGGCTCCACGCTTTGATGACCTCCTTGTCGAAAAAAATGAAAGAAAATAGTACAAATTCAATAAATGGAATTCTTTCGCATCGAGTCCTTTATGTGTACAAGTTGCGAGGAAAAATACTAAACTTGCAATATGATCAATTTGAAAGAACAAAAATCCTTCACAAAACAAGGTATCATGTATGAACATTCATTTCCAAGGTGATGCCTATATTCATTCCATAGTTTATGATAATGTGCCCAAATTGAGCACATAGGTGCATCTTGCCATTACAAACAATGTTGACAAACATCAAAACAAAAAAAAACAAAAAACCATGTTGACAGATAGAGTTTCTAACATTTTCTTTAAAAAAAATCAATTTTCACAGTTTAAAAAATGGGTATTTTTTGTGAAGCAACTACAAAACCATGGGTTTAAAATGGCACCATTGAAATTTTCACAGAAAGTAGACCATATTTGAGAGACAATTCCCAAGTTTCATGGATTCTATCGTACATTTATTGCATAGAATTCAAATTTAAATCACAAGTGCATAAAAATGTTGGCAAAATTTTTCTTTAAAAAATCCTACTTATATCCCTTAAAAGGCCTTTAAAAAGGAGAAGGAATAAAAAGATAAGGAAAGAAAAAAGGAAAAAATATTAAAATTTTACGGCGTGCAAAAATATATTACACTAAAAACTACACCGTGTTTTGATTGGTTAAGGTAACCCTCCCACAGATTATACGTCGGAACCGTTGGATTTACTTAGATTGAACGGCTGCGGCTCTGTGGTTACCCTATCCTTTTATCTCCTCTCTCTCTCTCCTTATCCCTTCACACGCACGCCTACCCATCGAAGCCACCGCATACCACGCCGCAAGTCGCCTGAGGCCCTCATGCCGCCGCCGCTCGCCCCTTTCTCTGTATGTCGCCAACGCAAACCTGTGCCCCAGGGTCGTTCCCTCCTTCACACAAGGCTCGAGGAAGCCCAAGGAGGCGGCCATGAGGAGCACGCAGCCACCGGAGTCCTGGGCAGATCTAGCCGGGGCAGTCGACAGCCATCCCTCCCTCCGGGCGGCCATGAAGAATTTAAGCGGCTTGAGTAGAACTAGCAAATGGACCATGCGCGCCTCCCGCGCTAGGAGCCACCGGTCCTCGTTATCTGCTAGCATCCACGAGGAATCCATCCATATGTAAGCTACCTTCCACAATAATCCATCTAGTAGGCTGCTTGCTTGTTTGTGTACTAGTGCAAGGGGAGCAAGATGCGAGGACGGCATCGAGGGTACATGCCCGTTGGTAATTGATTCTCCTGGTAATAATCGTAGTACGTACGTGTTCCTGCCAGTTTTGTTCTCAAAGTTAACATCACAGGTTCGCAACTACATCGAGGGGAAAGTGTAGCGCCACTACTACCGTGCAATTGCTTGATTTTAACGCATGTCATAAAATAGATACTACTAATAACAATCATATGTGTTGTACATCTTACTTAGATCTTAGATGGTACTAACAACAATCGTAAACTAGATTGTACAATTGTTCAGTGCAGAAAAGTGAGTAAACATACGTATATTCAGCATGATCCCTTTGTATGCAGAATGTTACGACATTTAAAAATGTCAAAGGATGTGACGATGCAACAAAAGAACTTGAGTAGTGTTCTACTCACCTTGGTGGAAAGGCACCAAAGGTATTTTGTTCTATGCCAGTCTGCAACATGCATTTTCAATCTGCTATGGACCTTTCTTTATAGAATATTCTAGATACATATTTGTAGCTTAAGATATTTTTGGTTCAATGTTGATTCCATAGCTCCGAACCATTTTTTTTCTTCTGAGAATGCTTTTAACTGGAGCTCAAAGAATTGGGAAGAGCCTATTCGCTAGCTTCATGTTATTCTGAACCGAGTAAAAGAACACACCCACCTATGAGGTACTTGATATGCTTTGTACTTTGTTTTCACACACAAACAATGGATGTTAACTATGTATGTGGGAATAGAAAGATCCAGAATTCTTGTATTTGCACTTTTCCGCTTCCATGTTTTCTAGCAAAATGCTTCATTATATTCCTGAAAACTTGTGATGATTATTTGGTTTGCAAATTTGTGTCCTCTTTAATTCGTAGCAGGGAGCATTGCCCTTACTTTGCATGATAAAACACTTGGAAGGGCTTTGAAGAATCTTTTTTTGAGCAGTGAGAACAACCTTGATCATGAAATAAACCTCCTTTTTGTTTTTAGACATAAAAGAACCGTTGCCAATGCCTATTCTTCTACTACCTGCAGTTGGACCAAATCTAAGAGAAGATGGCCAGAACAACTTATTTTTAGCGTGGTTGTGGGATGCACAAACCTGGAACAATGGGATTTATGTTTGTTATATCAGTGGGAACAATAGCACTCGATGTCAAGTAATCTATGTACGATACATGATATATTTGTAATGAAAACTGCAACAACATGTGCGATTTGCGGAATGTAATGAAGTTTAGAAGTTATGTTACTACCACAACCGAATATATATAGTATGTAGATTTTCAGCACACGAGCTCACATGCTTTTTTTTAGAAAATTCAAAGAATGGAGTGTAGATAATTCAGAGAGAAAATTTGTCATATAGATTATCTTGAGTCGAAGTTTGCATGAATTTCTATTGTTGCTTTTTTTCTATACAATCCAAAAGACGTAAAGATTTTCACGAAACTTGAAACCTTGACATAATAATGAATCCAACATCCCTAGAGTCGTATGAGATTAGGCAAAGAGAATAGACATATAATTTTTCTTATCATTTGAATATTGTCAACTGACTAATGATGAGAAATATATTCATCTAGATTTTGAGCACAAGCTTCTCAACTATGTTCTGTATTAGTACAATTTCGTAATAAATTTAGGTTCTTATTTTTTGTTTTTTTAATTGTTTGTTAACAAGAATAAAAGAAAAAAAATCTTCAAAAGGCTTTACGTGCATTGCACGTGGAAGCTAACTAGTTTATTATAATGCATAAAATCTTGGCATGGGTTAAATTGCTAAACCTTCAAGACTGTTCATTGGAGTGAGGACGTGGTTGGACATTCACCCTACCATCCATCAACTCATTGTTGCTGATATCATAGTGCATACAACCTTTTTCACATGTGTTATCTTATTTCACCATGGATAATGCACTGCTTATGTATATTCATTTATTATATGCTTTACAGGACAGATGGATATATGCTTATGGCCACACGTATAGAGGTTGGCGATCAACTCTCAAAATTCATAGTATACACAAGAAAAAGTTCTCAAAATTGTGGAAGAGCAATACATAGAGGCTGGCGATCAACTCTAAGTTTCACTTACAAGGCATACAAAACAGATGCATCTAGATTGGTTATCTGCTGGAAGATTTACAACCAGAAGAGAGGGAATGGATGATTGAGTACTTTGGCACTGATTCAAAGTTTTAGGTTATCTCTAAGATCACTCTTTGTCTACTATGTGTTAAGATGCAATTGCTTTTCTGTCTGGTTATATTTGGTTTTGATGAATTGATAGGACCACAGCCGAAAGAACACCAATAGTCGTAAGAAACAGAAGACAAAACACAAAATTGGATCCAAAACTTACTCGCAACTAAGTTTTGAGAAGGTATGAGTCTAACTAAATATGATGCCTTGCTGCTAACTATGGTTTCATGTTTCAAGCATCTCATTGGTATATTACTTGCAGAGAAACTTGGAAACTGGAGAAGAGCCAGATTGTATTGTTCTGTGGGAACTCACCCACACAAAGAATGGAACATGGTCTAACACGGAGTCCCAGGATGTTTACGTGAGTACACTAACTTTTGGTTGTTCTATAGTTATTCAATGATGTGCATTCGGCATGCTACTACATCAGCTGGGATTATTCATGTGTTGGATCGTGTTATTCTTGTTTCATCTTTTATATTGTCAATATTGATGCCGCACCTATAATTGTTCTTTCCTTTTTAGGTCAAAGCACGTCTAAGATGTTGAAAACAAAGAAACTGAAACTCATGGTCCGCTTTCAAGTGAGCATGTCATTGGCCTTCATAATTAGCTAGCTGCTTCTTCTCTTTCACCATGCATTGTTGCTGCATCGAGTCATAACTTAAAAAAATGAATATGTGCTAGCTAGGGACATGAATTTAACTGAAACTATAGAGTGAGCCACAACTTAAATCAATAGTGGAAGATTTTAGTACATATACTTGTGCTTATGTTTTAGACATTTACACTTGTAAAACGGTTCTGATCCACATGCTTGCTGACATAGTATTACTCCGGTTAGTCTGGCGACAGTTCTTTTTAACAATGGGGCAGGAATAATTGTATGGCGTATTTTATGTTCGACTCATTAACTAGAATTTTTTTTGATTTTTTGATTGCAGGATCCAAAGAACTAGCTCGATTGGACTCTAGATCACGGACAATTTAGTCTTGGAACTTAATTAGGATGGCTAAATTACATTTGATGGATATTTGCTATGAGAATTATGAATTTTATGAATCTACATATTATACGTGTGGTTTTAAATATTGTAATTGAATGCCTTTTTTTAGGTTGCAATAGGCTATTGCCACAACCCACTTTTGGTTGCCACATGTTAGTACCACGAAAATTTAAATTGTTGCAATAGTTTCTCGCTACAAACATTTCACTTGTTGTGATACCTATTTATCACCGCCAAAACTAGTATGTTGCAATTTCTTATTACGATGGCTGGAATATTTGTTGCCATAACTTAATGCCACAACTGTAGCGGTTCGTCGCAAAATGCCTAATGCCGCGAAAACAAGGATTGTTGCCATAGTTTATTGCCACAATTGATTATTGCCACGGAACAGTATGCACCACGAAACGAGCGTCGTTGGCATAGGTTGTTGCCACAAATGTTTATCGCCACGAGCAATCAGTCGCCATGATTCGTTACATGTTGCATTAAAGCTATCTCCACAAAGCAAATCGTGGCATCAGATGAGTGTTGCCACGGGAAAACATGTGGCGACTTCTCACATGGTTGTTGCAATAGCACACTTTATTGCCACAATTGCTTTTTTGTGGCAATAACCTATTATCATGTGTCCAGTCGCAACGCCTGCCAACGAATGCTGTTTCGTGGCAATAGGTACTTATCACGACAAATGGACATGTATTGCGACGAACAATTTTGTTGCAATAGACCCGAATCCTTGTAGTGATCGGAGGAGCAAATCTCACTCTCGAGCTATCTAGTCCCTTGTCAAACTTCCTAATGAACCTGTAAGTTGTCGTTATGATCACCGTGTTACAGATGACGTTTGAGCAACCCCAAAGTTGACTGTATGGTAAGACTACAATAGTCTAATGGTCTAAGAAACTAAATCACGTGTTAACTCTCCATGTTATAACAATGGGATAATTGATTTTATGCCCCTAGTTGGGTCACACTCGATAGTTTTGCCCCTAATTTTCAAAAATCCTCGGTCTTGCCCAAGTGCGTTTAGTTCTCTTATGCTTTTGCCCTTCCATCTCAATTCCGTCCGATCAAAGGTGTTTGACTGTTAGAGAGATATTTTGCTGGACAATTTTCCCCCTCCTTACAACTCTAGTACAAATATAAAGAGAGAAAACATGACACTGGGTCAAACCACATCGAAAAGAAAAAAGGCAAATAGAAAAAATAGTCTCTCTCTCCTCTCCCCTCTCTCACTCTCTCTGCCACTGGGAAAACAACCGCAATGATGGCGAGCAATTGCCGTTGAAAAGTTGGGGTAGGCCGGTGAGTCGGCGAACTGGGCCGGAGGGCACGAGGCGGCGTTAGGCGAGGTCAACTACAAGGGGCGGCGGTGGATGCAGGGGAGGCCTGAATCGGCACGGGGCATGCGGGCGCAGTGGACAGATGGGCAGATCTGGCAACGAGAGACTCGGGGTGGACTGGATACGGTAGGGATGGAGGTCAGGGAGGCGCTGGCGACCGGTGGCGAGGTAGATCGATAGTTGTTTTCATCCTAGGGCTCAGGGCACCATGGCCATGGTGGCCTAAATCTACGAGAGAACGGCGATGCACTCAGATGGGAAGAAACAGAGGGAGGAAAGGAAGGAGAAGGGTGGCGAGGTCCTGCTGCGATGGCTTGGGTAGGAGCCGGATCTTTCGGTGCGATGTGCATTGTCGGTGTCAAAACCGGCGGATCTCGGGTAGGGGGTCCCAAACTGTGCGTCTAAGGCGGATGGTAACAGGAGACAAGGGACACGATGTTTACCCAGGTTCGGGCCCTCTTGTAGGAGGTAATACCCTACGTCCTGCTCGATTGTTCTTGATGATATGAGTATACAAGAGTTGATCTACCACGAGATCGTAGAGGCTAAACCCTAGAAGCTAGCCTATGGTATGATTGTAAATTGTCCTACGGACTAAACCCTCCAGTTTATATAGACACGGAGGGGGCTAGGGTTACACAAAGTCGGTTACAAGGGAGGAGATCTGCATATCCGTATTGCCTAGCTTGCCTTCCACGCCAAGAAGAGTCCCATCCGGACACGAGACGAAGTCTTCAATCTTGTATCTTCATAGTCCAACAGTCCGGCCAAAGGATATAGTCTGGCTATCCGGAGACCCCCTAATCCAGGACTCCCTCAGTAGCCCCTGAACCAAGCTTCAATGATGATGAGTCCGGCGCGCAGTATTGTCTTCGGCATTGCAAGGCGGGTTCCTCCTCCTCCATGGAAGATTTTGAACACAAGGATAGTGTCTGGCTCTGCAAAACAAGTTCCACATACCACCGTAGAGAAAATAATATTTCCACAAATCTACTCTGATGACACGTTTTGACAGCATGACATCACGCCCTGGACCGGTCATTATTCGAACCGTTTTTCTCAACCAGCACCGCACATATCGCGAGGCGGTTTTCTTGACACGTCTTGTCAAAGCAGAGATCGTGTTCCCCTTATTACGGGATTCTCATCAATACGGACGTGGGTAACCCAACCACGCCATCAATTACGGCGCTTGGGGAATAAGCGATTTTACCAGGCAAGTGGGGAGGCGCATTGCTTCCTCCACCCTTATAAAGGGACAAAGATTCACTCTTTTCACCCACGCCTTCTTCCTCCTCGCTTATCCATTCCCGCACACTCGAGCTCTAGCGCCCAAGCTCGTGTTCTTCTTCTCAAACCACTCCAAGCATGTCCAAAGCAGGAGGAAAGTGGATGGGCTCCTCCGTCACAGAGGAGAACATCATAAAGTTACGGGAAGCTAGATATCTGGCCACGGATATCGCGCACCGGCTGCCAGATGCATGGCAGATCATCCCAACGCCCAAACCCCATGAGAGGGTAGTTTTTCTTACCCACTTTGTCCGTGGACTGGGATTTCCTCTCCACCCATTTGTTCGCGGGCTCATGTTCTACTACGGGCTGGATTTTCATGATCTGGCCCCCAATTTCATCCTCAATATCTCGGCGTTTATCGTCATGTGCGAGGCCTTCCTCCGCATCAAGCCCTATCTCGGCCTGTGGCTGAAGACCTTCAATGTCAAACCGAAGGTGGTGGTCGGCTAGCAAGCGAAGTGCGGAGGCGCCATGGTGGGCAAGATGCCTAATGTCACCTGGCTTGAAGGCTCCTATGTGGAGACCATAAAGGGGTGGCAATCGGGGTGGTTCTACATCACCGAGCCGCGTGACACCAACTGGGTGGCGGCCCCCGAATTCTGATCCGGAATCCCCACACGACTCACCTCCTGGAAAGAGAAGAGCCTGTCCCGGGGTTCCTCGGTAGAGCTGACCGGACTCCAAACCTGCATCAAGAACATGATGAGCAAGAAAATCAAGCTTGTCAATGTGGTCCAGGTCATGCTCTTCCACCGGGTTCTCCCGTGTCAACAACGGGTGTTCAACTTGTGGGAGTTCGACCCGGCCAAGCACCAAACGCTGCGAGAGTTCTATGACACGACGCACGAGGACGTCTGGAGGGTGATGTTCAAGGGCGCCGAGGTACCTCCTTCCCTCACCGAGGACCGCGGACTCAGTGCAAAGTGCCGTGCCAATCCGGTAAGTTTTATACTTCACAGGGTATCCATTTGCCCCAGTTTAATTATGTGCGGGATCTAAGCCTTCCATGCCTTTAACAGGACTGGGTGAAGACAGCGGAGCAGATCGATTGCCCCACCCCCTGTCGGAAGATCCTGCAGATGCTCTCCTAATGGAGATGCTGGTTCCGGCACCTTACGAGGTGCCGGTGAAGAAGGCCGCGGGGACCCGAAAGGGTCTCCGGCGCAAGGTTGTATCGGACTCATCGTCCGATAACTCCGACGCGCCCTCCTCCCACGAAAACGAGGAGGAAGAAGAGGAACTCCCCGCCAGCCGGGTGTAACACCCTCGATGCGACTATATCTCCCACGTGTCGAGGCACGACTTAGAGGCATAATCGCATTGAAGGCATATGTCGCAAGTTAGGCAATCTTCACAACACCCCATGTAATATAGATAATAAAAGGGGAGATACCATAGTTGGCTTACACTCGCCACGTCAATCAAGTACATAAATAACATTACATCATTCAAACACTCATGGCCCGACTATGGCGCCAAAATAAAAGATAACCCAACATGCGACACGGTCCCGATCACCCCAAACTGGGCACCACTACTGATCATCAGGAAAGGAAACATAGTATCATTGAGAGTCCTCGTCGAACTCCCACTTGAGCTCGAGCGCGTCACCTGGAGCGGAATCATCAGGCCCTGCATCTGGTGTAATAGTAATCTGTGAGCCACAGGGACTCAGCAATCTCGCACCCTCGGGATCAAGACTATTTAAGCTTATAGGTAAGGCGAGGTAAATATGTGTGGAGCTACAGCAAGCGGCTAGCAAATATGGTGGCTATCCTGTTCGCAAAAGAGAGCGAGAAGAGAAGGCAAAGCGCGAGCGAGAAACTAGAGAGCAACCTGCGCAAACATTACTCCAACACCGTGTCCACCTCCCGGACTCCGCCGAGAAGAAGCCATCACGGCAACACACTCAGTTGATTCATTTTAATTAAGTTAAGGTTCAAGTTATCTACAACCGGACATTAACAAATTCCCATCTGCCCATAACCGCGGGCACGGCTTTCGAAAGTTCAAATCCCTGCAGGGGAGTCCCAACTTAGCCCATGACAAGCTCTCATGGTCAACGAAGGAATAGACCTCCTCCCGAGACGTTCCGATCAGACTCGGTACCTCGGTTCTTCAAGACACTTCGACAGGTTAAAACAAGACCAGCAACACCGTCCGAATTGTGCCGACAAATCCCGATAGGAGCTGCACATATCTCGTTCTCAGGGCACAATCGGATAAGCAATCCGTACAACTAAAACCAGCCCTCGAGTTTCCCTGAGGTGGCGCTGCAAGGGGCTCTAGGGTGGACCAACACTCAGAGGAGCACTGGCCCGGGAGGGTTTAAATAAGATGACCCTCGGGCTCCGGAAACCCAAGGGAAAAAGAGGCTAGGTGGCAAATGGTAAAACCAAGGTTGGGCATTGCTGGAAAAGCTTTAATCAAGGCGAACTATCAAGGGGTTCCCATTATAACCCAACCGCGTAAGGAACGCAAAATCCGGGAACATAACACCGATATGACGGAAACTAAGGCGGCAAGAGTGGAACAAAACACTAGGTGAGAGGCCGAGCCTTCCACCCTTTACCAAGTGTATAGATGCATTAAGATAACATGGCAATATAATGATATCCCAACAAGTAAAATAATGTTCCAACAAGGAACGGTCTCCAATCTTCACCTGCAACTAGCAACGCTATAAGAGGGGCTGAGCAAAGCGGTAACATAGCCAATCAACGGTTTGCTAGGATAGAGGTTTGACATGGCAATTTGGGAGGCTTGAAAGCAAGTGGTAGGCATCGTAGCATTGGCATAGCAAAAGAGCGAGCAATCTAGCATAGCAAAGATAGTAGTGATTTCGAGGGTATGATCATCTTGCCTGCGAAGTTGTCAGAGTTGACTGGATCCTCGAAAGAAAACTCAACGGGCTCCTCGTTAGCGAACTCGTCTCCCGGCTCTACACAAACAAGACAAACAAGCAACAAGGACACAATCAACCACGTGCAAGGATCAAACAATATGATGCAAAGATGGTATGCTATGCGGGATGCGATGCGGGATGCATATGCAAGATTTGACAAGGGATGCATGAACCTGGCCTCAACTTGGAAATCCAAGTGTTCCACTGGAAATATGAGATGAAATCGCTTGAAAACGATATAAAGAACGCCGGAATTGGAGTTACGGTTTGGAAATGGCAAGCGATTCAAATATGACACCGGTCTGCGATTTACAGCAAGTAGCCATCTAAATGCAACAAGATGAACATGCTACAGCACCCAAACAAGACAACAAAATACATGGCAGGGATGCATTCATGATTCTTAACAAAAGTCTAGCACTGAGCTACGGCCAATTCATCCATTAACATGTTCAAACAAGCATGGCAAAAATGCATATGGCAAACAGATTTCAAACTTAGTGAAATTAACACTTGTCTGGAATTTCAGATCAGATAGCACTCTTCGGAGCAACAAAACTACATGCTATAGGACCTGAACATGGCAAAGTAAAGCATGGCATGGAGCTACTCAAAGATCTTAACAAAAGTCCCTTAGTGACCTTGAGCCAAAAGGGATCAGAAAATACATTTGCAAGCATGTGAACATGGCAAAAACATAATTGGATCACAGACTTAGTGAAAACTGGAGCATGCTGAAACAGATATCAAGTAGGCATGTTTACGAGCTCGATGCACTCATTACAGAGCAATTCATGATAATCTAAGCATACACCCATCAAGAATACACAAAATGCAAGCTAGACATGGCAAGAACAATAGCATAGCATGCACGGATCAACTACAACATCCTCGGCAAAATCGCTAACAAGTAGACAATCTGCCCAGATTCACGAAGTAGCAAAAGTAGAGCTCGATTGACTCAAGCTAGGGTGCTCCATAATTGCAAACAAAGACATGGATGGATAGAGAACTACAATAATAAAAAAACATCCTTACTGATCATCCTCAAAAGAGGCAAGGATCACTAGGAAACAACATGAACATATGGCAACATGAGATAAACAGATCAAGGACTTAGTGGAAATGTTAAGTCCCTGAAATCAGCATTACCAAGTGCCTCACTTTGCAAGCTTGTGCTAGTCACCACACACATCACAAAAATACATGGGTTGCACCTCTGGAAAGATGGCAAAACCCTTAACAAAACATATGTAGAGCTCAGGGGCATAACATGCACACAATAATCATGGCAAAAATGACAAATATCTAAATGGAGTAGCAGATCTGACAATTATCTCAAGTAGCACTCTTCTAACAGCATTTCGGGCATCAAGATGAACTCAAATGAAAATGATGCAAAGGAATGAAATGATGTACTCTCTGAGACGAACATTTTGATATGCTATATGTCCAAAACGGAGCTACGGATGAGGAGTTACGATGCGATGAACATAGCAAGAAAATTAGGGTTGGGGACGAAAAGTCAACCGAGGAGATATTCTCAGATCTGGATCTGGCACGGTTCCCGATGCACTCGCCGGAGTTACTGTACCACGCGCTCGCCAGAGATGAACTTGCCGAGGAGGAGGGGGCCGGAGTGAGGGAGCTCGCTGGGGACTTGGCCGGCCGGTGAAACGACGACGTTGCGGCGGCGGCGGACGGAGAGACGGCGGGGCGAGGCGGTCGGCGACGACTCCGGCTGGCGCGGAGTCCTGCGGCGGCGCGGTGGCGTCCGGTGGCGGAGCTCGCCGGAACGGGAGGCCGGCGCGGCGACGCGGCGTGGGGGCGCGGCTCGGGGAGCCCGCGGGGCGGCGGCGGCCTAGCGCGGGCCGGGGAGGGCCCTGCCTGGGCCTAGCAGGCCGGCGAAGTGGGCGCGGGGCGCTAGCGACTCCCGGGGCGACATGTGGCGGCGGCGGCTGGGTCGGACGTGTCCAGCCCGAGCGGACACGTCCGGCGGCGAGAGGTGGGAGGCGACTAGGGTTTCGGGGAGAGGAGAACGAGAATTTCGGAGGGGGGTCTTTAAATAGGCATAGGAGGAGCTAGGAGAGTCCAAATGAGGTGTGGTTTTCGGCCACGCGATCGTGATCGAATGCTCTAGATGATGGAGAGGATTTAGGTGGGTTTTGGGCCAAAATGGATGGGTGTTGGGCTGCAACACACACGAGGCCTTTTCGGTCCCTCGGTTAACCGTTGGAGTATCAAATGAAGTCCAAATGATACGAAACTTGACAGGCGGTCTACCGGTAGTAAACCAAGGCCGCTTGGAAAGTCTCGGTCCAATCCGTAAATGTTTAATCCCCACACACGAAAGAAAGGTAGAGATGACCACCGGAGGAGAACGAAGCGTCGGAATGCAAAACGGACAACGGGGAAAATGCTCGAATGCATGAGATGAACACGTATGCAAATGCAATGCACATGATGACATGATATGAGATGCATGACAACGAAAACAACACACGGAGACAAAGACCCAAACCCGAGAAAATAAAATAACTTAACGCCGGAAACGACAAGAGTTGGAGTACAATTTGGGAAAGTCATATCCGGGGTGTTACACCGGGGAGCCAAGAAAAGGAAGGCCGACCCAACCGGGAAGGCCAAAGGGTCCAAGAAGGGCAGGACCCTCCCTCCGGAATGCTCCACGACGGCCGCCTACAGCGGCGATGAGTGGCTACCCTAGGTCAAGCCCCTGGCGAAGTCGTAAGTATCTGGACACCATAGTAATTCATGGTATGTTTTACTGCGCTGCTTCTCCTCATGCCGAACATGATTATGCAGTCCGTCCCGAGCTCATCTCGACGTATTTTCGTCGAGCGGTTCATTGGACTCGTCGGATATGAACAGCGGTTCCCTTTCGACTGCCTCCACCCCCTGCCCTGCGGACAACGTCGAGGTGTTGTCTCAACATGCACCGGGCCAAGGGGAGGCAGTCCTGGGGGCGCCTCGAGGCAACCTTCCGGACCCTGGGCGCAAAGGGAGCCGGACTCCCATGGGCTCCAGGTTCGGCCCCCAGCCGAACACTGCACCGGAATCTTTGGTGGTTCCGGACTCTTGCGGGCGACCCCCCATTAAGGGGGGCAAGCTGCCCATGCCGGTGTCCTCTGTCTATCCAGAGGCACCGGACAACTTGCTGGAAGCGCTTCGCGGCGCTTCCATCGACGAAGAGCACCGTACTATCATGAGTGCGGTGATAGAGAAAGTTCAGTCCGCCAAAAACAGACTGACTGAAGCTTGCGCCAGCCTCTTAACAGGCTTTCAGGTAAGCAATAAAAATATAAGAAAATATTACCGCATAAATAGTAGCCCCTGATGCTCTGTTCGGCGTTCGAGTAGAAAGGCCGAATAGAGGATCAAATGATGACTCAGGAGTCTAATCAGAATATATCTATGTGTATGTGCAGGCTTCACTGCTGGCCGCTGCCGCACGTACTGCGGAGGTCTTTGCGCTGAAGCAGGACCTGGAGCGGTCGGAGAACGAGCTTGGCCTTACCAAGAGGCAGCTCGAGGAGAGCAAAGGTAAGCAATACCTTGTCTATATAAAATAAAATAAATTCGGGTGTAAAGTAATAGGATCATCATGAACTTTCCAGGGGCCACGACCGAAGTGGCGACCCTAAAAGGCGCTGTCCGAGGCCGAAGACAAAGCGGCCAAGGAGCGCATTGAGCGGGAGAAACAAGAAGCCCGAGTGGGCGAGGTGCAGCAAGAGCTCGAGGCTCTCGCCAAGAAACATGAGTACTTGGAGCTTGACTCTAAGGCGCGAGAGTCCGAGCTTGAGAAGGCGCTCGAAAGCGCCTGGAGCGCCAAGGCTGAAGCCCACAAGGCCCTCTAGGAGATTGATGCGGTGAAGAAAATAGCAGCAGGTAAGGCATTCATTATGAAAAGCAAGCATGTGAAGGAAACTTTCCTTTTTCTTACCCGAGTTCGGAGCTCTCCAGGAGCATTTGCAGATCTTCCCCGTAGTGTACTGGATGCCGCGGAGTTTTACTCCCACTTTCCTAGCTGGAATAGGATTCGGGAGAAGGAAAGAGAGAGGGGGAGAAGGAAAGAGGGGGCCGGCCCCCCTTGCCCTAAACCAATTCGGTTTGGGCCTTGGGGGGCGCGCCCCACACTCCCCTTGCTTCCCTCTATTTCCAGTAAGGCCCATGTAGGCCCATTAAGCCCCCGGGGGGTTCCGGTAACCTCCCGGTACTCCGGTAAAATCCCGATTTCACCCGGAACACTTCCGACATCCAAACATAGGCTTCCAATATATCAATCTTCATGTCTCGACCATTTTGAGACTCCTCGTCATGTCCTTGATCACATCCGGGACCCCGAACAACCTTCGGTACATCAAAACATATAAACTCATAATATAACCGTCATCGTAACGTTAAGCGTGCGGACCCTACGGGTTCGAGAACTATGTAGACATGACCGAGACACGTCTCCGGTCAATAACCAATAGCAGAACCTGGATGCTCATATTGGCTCCCACATATTCTACGAAGATCTTTATCGGTCAAACCGCACAACAACATACATTGTTCCCTTTTTCATCGGTATGTTACTTGCCCGAGATTCGATCGTCGGTATATCAATACCTAGTTCAATCTCGTTACCGGCAAGTCTCTTTACTCGTTCCGTAATACATTATCGTGCAACTAACTCATTAGTTGCAATGCTTGCAATTCTTAAGTGATGTTTATTACCGAGAGGGCCCAGAGATACCTCTCCGACAATCTGAGTGACAAATCCTAATATCGAAATACGCCAACCCAACAAGTACCTTTGGAGACACCTGTAGAGCACCTTTATAATCACCCAGTTACGTTGTGACGTTTTGTAGCACACAAAGTGTTCCTCCGGTAAACGGAGTTGCATAATCTCATAGTCATAGGAACATGTATAAGTCATGAAGAAAGCAATAGCAACATACTAAACGATCGAGTGCTAAGCTAACGGAATGGGTCATGTCAATCACGTCATTCTCCTAATGATGTGACCCCATTAATCAAATGACAACTCATGTCTATGGTCAGGAAACATAACCATCTTTGATCAACGGGCTAGTCAAGTAGTGGCATACTAGTGAGAATTTGTTTGTCTATGTATTCACACATGTATTATGTTTCTGGTTAATGCAATTCTAGCATGAATAATAAACATTTATCATGATATAAGGAAATAAATAATAACTTTATTATTGCCTCTAGGGCATATTTCCTTCAGTCTCCCACTTGCACTAGAGTCAATAATCTAGATTACACAGTAATGATTCTAACACCCATGGAGCCTTGGTGCTGATCATGTTTTGCTCGTTGAAGAGGCTTAGTCGACGGGTCTGCAACATTTAGATTCGTATGTATCTTGCAAATTTCTATGTCTCCCACCTGGACTAGATCCCGGATGGAATTGAAGCATCTCTTGATGTGCTTGGTTCTCTTGTGAAATCTAGATTCCTTCACCAAGGCAATTGCACCAGTATTGTCACAAAAGATTTTCATTGGACCCGATACACTAGGTATGACACCTAGATCGGATATGAATTCATCCAGACTCCTTCATTTGCTGCTTCCGAAGCAGCTATGTACTCCGCTTCACATGTAGATCCCGCCACAACGCTTTGTTTAGAACTGCACCAACTGACAGCTCCACCGTTTAATGTAAACACATATCCGGTTTGCGATTTAGAATCGTCCGGATCAGGGTCAAAGCTTGCATCAACATAACCGTTTATGATGAGCTCTTTGTCACCTCCATAAACGAGAAACATATCCTTAGTCCTTTTCAGGTATTTCAGGATGTTCTTGACCGTTGTCCAGTGATCTACTCCTGGATTACTTTGGTACTTCCCTGCTAGACTTATAGCAAGGCACACATCAGGTCTGGTACACAACATTGCATACATGATAGAGCCTATGGCTGAAGCATAGGGAACATCTTTCATTTTCTCTCTATCTTCTGCAGTGGTCGGGCATTGAGTCTTACTCAACTTCACACCTTGTAACACATGCAAGAACCCTTTCTTTGCTTGACCCATTTTGAAATTCTTCAAAACTTTGTCAAGGTATGTGCTTTGTGAAAGTCCAATTAAGCGTCTTGATCTATCTCTATAGATCTTGATGCCCAATATGTAAGCAGCTTCACCGAGGTCTTTCATTGAAAAACTCTTATTCAAGTATCCCTTTATGCTATCCAGAAATTCTATATCATTTCCAATCAGCAATATGTCATCCACATATAATATCAGAAATGCTACAGAGGTCCCACTCACTTTGTTGTAAATACAGGCTTCTCCAAAAGTCTGTATAAAACCAAATGCTTTGATCACACTATCAAAGCGTTTATTCCAAATCCGAGAGGCTTGCACCAGTCCATAAATGGATCGCTGGAGTTTGCACACTTTGTTAGCTCCCTTTGGATCGACAAGACCTTCCGGTTGCATCATATATAACTCTTCTTCCAGAAATCCATTCAGGAATGCTGTTTTGACATCCATTTGCCAAATTTCATAATCATAAAATGCGGCAATTGCTAACATGATTCGGACAGACTTAAGCATCGCTACGAGTGAGAAGGTCTCATCGTAGTCAATCCCTTGAACTTGTCAAAAACCTTTTGCAACAAGTCAAGCTTTATAGACAGTAACATTACCGCCAGCGTCAGTCTTCTTCTTGAAGATCCATTTATTCTCAATTGCTTGCCGATCATCGGGCCAGTCAACCAAAGTCCATACTTTGTTCTCATACATGGATCCCATCTCAGATTTCATGGCCTCAAGCCATTTTGTGGAATCTGGGCTCACCATCGCTTCTTCATAGTTCGTAGGTTCATCATGATCTAGTAGCATGACTTCCAGAACAGGATTACCGTACCACTCTGGTGCGGATCTTACTCTGGTTGATCTACGAGGTTCAGTAGTAACTTGATCTGAAGTTCCATGATCATCATCATTAACTTCCTCACTAATTGGTGTAGGCGTCACAGAAACCGGTTTCTGTGATGAACTACTTTCCAATAGAGGAGCAGGTATAGTTACCTCATCAAGTTTCACTTTCCTCCCACTCACTTCTTTCGAGAGAAACTCCTTCTCTAGAAAGGATCCATTCTTAGCAACGAATGTCTTGCCTTCGGATCTGTGATAGAAGGTGTACCCAACAGTCTCCTTTGGGTATCCTATGAAGACACATTTCTCCGATTTGGGTTCGATCTTATCAGGTTGAAGCTTTTTCACATAAGCATCGCTGCCCCAAACTTTCAGAAACGACAACTTTGGTTTCTTGCCAAACCACAGTTCATAAGCTGTCGTCTCAACGGATTTTGATGGTGCCCTATTTAATGTTAATGCAGCCGTCTCTAAAGCATAACCCCAAAATGATAGCGGTAAATCTGTAAGAGACATCATAGATCGCACCATATCTAGTAAAGTACGATTACGACGTTCGGACACACCATTACGCTGTGGTGTTCCGGGTGGCGTGAGTTGCGAAACTATTCCGCATTATTTCAAATGTAGACCAAACTCGTAACTCAAATATTCTCCTCCATGATCAGATCGTAGAAACTTTATTTTCTTGTTACGATGATTTTCAACTTCACTCTGAAATTCTTTGAACTTTTCAAATGTTTCAGATTTATGCTTCATTAAGTAGATATACCCATATATGCTTAAATCATCTGTGAAGGTGAGAAAATAACGATATCCGCCACGAGCCTCAACATTCATCGGACCACATACATCTGTATGTATGACTTCCAATAAATCTGTTGCTCTCTCCATAGTTCCGGAGAATGGCGTTTTACTCATCTTTCCCATGAGGCACGGTTCGCAAGTACCAAGTGATTCATAATCAAGTGGTTCCAAAAGTCCATCAGTATGGAGTTTCTTCATGCGCTTTACACCGATATGACCTAAAAGGCAGTGCCACAAATAAGTTGCACTATCATTATCAACTCTGCATCTTTTGGCTTCAACATTATGAATATGTGTATCACTACTATCGAGATTCATCAAAAATAGACCACTCTTCAAGGGTGCATGACCATAAAAGATATTACTCATATAAATAGAACAACCATTATTCTCTGATTTAAATGAATAACCGTCTCACATCAAACAAGATCCAGATATAATGTTCATGCTCAACGCTGGCACCAAATAACAGTTATTTAGGTCTAATACTAATCTCGAAGGTAGATGTAGAGGTAGCGTGCCGACCGCGATCACATCGAGTTTGGAACCATTTCCCACGCGCATCGTCACCTCGTCCTTTGCCAGTGTTCGCTTAATCCTAGTCCATGTTTCGAGTTGCAAATATTAACAACAGAACCAGTATCAAATACCCAGGTGCTACTGCAACCTCTAGTAAGGTACACATCAATAACATGTATATCACATATACCTTTGTTCACCTTGCCATCCTTCTTATCCGCCAAATACTTGGGGCAATTCCGCTTCCAGTGACCAGTCTGCTTGTAGTAGAAGGACTCAGTTTCAGGCTTAGGTACAGACTTGGGTTTCTTCTCCTGAGCAGCAACTTGCTTGCTGTTCTTCTTGAAGTTCCCCTTCTTCTTCCCTTTGCCCTTTTTATTGAAAATGGTGGTCTTATTGACCATCAACACTTGATGCTCCTCCTTGATTTCTACCTCCGCAGCTTTTAGCATTGCGAAGAGCTCAGGAATAGTCTTATTCATCCCTTGCATATTATAGTTCATCACAAATCTCTTGTAGCTTGGTGGCAGTGATTGTAGAACTCTGTCAATGACACTATCAACTGGAAGATTAACTCCCAGCTGAGTTAAGTGATTATGGTACCCAGACATTCGGAGTATATGCTCACTGACAGAACTATTCTCCTCCATCTTGCAGCTGTAGAACTTATTGGAGACTTCATATCTCTCAATCCGGGCATTTGCTTGAAATATTAACTTCAACTCCTGGAACATCTCATATGCTCCATGACGTTCAAAACGTCGTTGAAGTCCCGGATCTAAGCCGTAAAGCATGGCACACTGAACTATTGAGTAGTCATCAGCTTTGCTATGCTAGGCGTTCTTAACGTCTGCAGTTGCATCAGCAGTAGGCTTGGCACTCAGCGGTGCTTCCAGGACGTAATTCTTCTGAGCAGTAATGAGGATAATCCTCCAGTTACGGACCAAGTCCGTGTAATTGCTACCATCATCTTTCAACTTTGCTTTCTCAAGGAACGCATTAAAATTCAACGGAACAACAACACGGGCCATCTATCTACAATCAGACATAGACAAGCAAGATACTATCAGGTACTAAGTTCATGATAAATTTAAGTTCAATTAATCATATTACTTAAGAACTCCCACTTAGAAAGACATCCCTCTAATCTTTTAAGTGATCACGTGATCCAAATTAACTAAACCATAACTGATCATCACGTGAAATGGATTAGTTTTCAATGGTGAACATCACTATGTTGATCATATCTACTATATGATTCATGCTCGACCTTTTGGTCTCAGTGTTCCGAGGCCATATCTACATATGCTAGGCTCGTCAAGTTTAACCTGAGTATTCTGCGTGTGCAAAACTTGCTTGCACCCGTTGTAGATGGACGTAGAGCTTATCACACCCGATCATCACGTGGTGTCTGGGCACGACGAACTTTGGCAACGGTGCATACTCAGGGAGAACACTTTTACCTTGAAATTCAGTGAGAGATCATCTTATAATGCTACCGTCAATCAAAGCAAGATAAGATGCATAAAAGATAAACATCACATGCAATCAATATAAGTGATATGATATGGCCATCATCATCTTGTGCTTGTGATCTCCATCTCCGAAGCACCGTCATGATCACCATCGTCACCGGCGCGACACCTTGATCTCCATCGTAGCATCATTGTCGTCTCGCCAATCTTATGCTTCTACGACTATCGCTACCGCTTAGTGATAAAGTAAAGCATTACAGGGCGATTGCATTGCATACAATAAAGCGACAACCATATGGCTCCTTCCAGTTGCCGATAACTCGGTTACAAAACATGATCATCTCATACAATAAAATTTAGCATCATGCTTTGACCATATCACATCACAACATGCCCTGCAAAAACAAGTTAGACGTCCTCTACTTTGTTGCTGCAAGTTTTACGTGGCTGCTATGGGCTTAGCAAGAACCGTTCTTACCTATGCATCAAAACCACAACAATAGTTTGTCAAGTTGGTGATGTTTTAAACCTCGCAAGGACCGGGCGTAGCCACACTCGGTTCAACTAAAGTTGGATAAACTAACACCCGCCAGCCACCTGTGTGCAAAGCACGTCGGTATAACCAGTCTCGCGTAAGCGTACACGTAATGTCGGTCCGGGCCGCTTCATCCAACAATACCGTCGAACCAAAGTATGACATGCTGGTAAGCAGTATGACTTATATTGCCCACAACTCACGTGTGTTCTACTCGTGCATATGACATCTACGCATAAAACCAGGCTCGGATGCCACTGTTGGGGAACGTAGTAATTTCAAAAAAAAAATACTATGCACACACAAGATCATGGTGATGCATAGCAACGAGAGGGGAGAGTGTTGTCTGCGTACCCTCGTAGACCGAAAGCGGAAGCGTTAGCACAACGTGGTTGATGTAGTCGTACGTCTTCACGATCCGACCGATCAAGTACCGAACGTACGACACCTCCGAGTTCAGCACACGTTCAGCCCGATGACATCCCTCGAACTCCGATCCAGCCGAGTGTTGAGGGAGAGTTTCGTCAGCACGACGGCGTGGTGACGATGTTGATGTTCTACTGACGCAGGGCTTCGCCTAAGCACCTCTACAGTAATATCGAGGTGGACTATGGTGGAGGGGGGCACCGCACACGGCTAAAGGATCAAACGATCAATTGTTGTGTCTATGGGGTGCCCCCCTGCCCCGTATATAAAGGAGCAAGGGGGCCAGTGTGGCCGGCCAGGGAGAGGGCACGTCAATAGGAGTCCTACTCCCACTGGGAGTAGGACTCCCCCTTTCCTAGTTGGAATAGGATTCGGGAGAAGGAAAGAGAGAGGGGGAGAAGGAAAGAGGGGGCCGGCCCCCCTTGCCCTAAACCAATTCGGTTTGGGCCTTGGGGGGGCGCGCCCCATACTCCCCTTGCTTCCCTCTATTTCCACTAAGGCCCATTACGCCCCCGGGGGGTTCCGGTAACCTCCCGGTACTCCGGTAAAATCCCGATTTCACCCGGAACACTTCCGACATCCAAACATAGGCTTCCAATATATCAATCTTCATGTCTCGACCATTTCGAGACTCCTCCTCATGTCCTTGATCACATCTGGGACCCCGAACAACCTTCGATACATCAAAACATATAAACTCATAATATAACCATCATCGTAACGTTAAGCGTACGGACCCTACGGGTTCGAGAACTATGTAGACATGACCGAGACACGTCTCCGGTCAATAATCAATAGCGGAACCCGGATGCTCATATTGGCTCCCACATATTCTACGAATATCTTTATCGGTCAAACCACACAACAACATACATTGTTCCCTTTGTCATTGGTATGTTACTTGCCCGAGATCCGATCATCTGTATCTCAATACCTAGTTCAATCTCGTTACCGACAAATCTCTTTACTCGTTCTGTAATACATTATCCTGCAACTAACTCATTAGTTGTAATGCTTGCAAGGCTTAAGTGATGTGTATTACCGAGAGGGCCCAGAGATACCTCTCCGACAATCGGAGTGACAAATCCTAATCTCGAAATACGCCAACCCAACAAGTACCTTTGGAGACACCTGTAGAGCACCTTTATAATCACCCAGTTACGTTGTGACGTTTGGTAGCACACAAAGTGTTCCTCCGGTAAATGGGAGTTGCATAATCTCATAGTCATAGGAACATGTATAAGTCATGAAGAAAGCAATAGCAACATACTAAACGATCGGATGCTAAGCTAACGGAATGGGTCATGTCAATCACATCATTCTCCTAATGATGTGACCCCGTTAATCAAATGACAACTCATGTTGTCGGAGTAATCGACCACGGGTACCCCGAGGATGGCAAGACGATATTTCAAGACATCGAGGCTAGCAAAGCCCCTCAGTCCGACTACGCCGGCTGCCGACTGCGCCAACTAGCCGGCTGCCGACTGCGCCAACCAGCCGGCTGCTGACTGCAGCCTGACCCGACCCCGACGTGACGACCGTACCCGACACTGTTCATGTGACACCCCAGCCATCATGTACAGTGTCACTTGTCCCTTGGCACTATTTATGAAGTGACCCAGGGGACAAGGATGGCACACCACCATGCCACTAGCTAGCTAGCTACCATGCCTACATGGCTTACATCCTAAGCTAACTCCCACTATATATATGAGCATCCATCCATCCATCCAGGATGGACTCACACACACTCACGCATGAGCACTCATATGCTCGCGGCCATGAGCATGGCCGGGCACTAGCATGCCTCACATAGGCATATACCAGATCAGATGCACTTGGCACTGATCCCAGATACAGCTCCAGGAGCACTTTGTACTGCCCGATGTACACCCCAGATAGATACACTCAGACATGCAGCAGTAGGAGTATTATCTCTCCGGAGAGCTCCGAAGCTGGGTAAACCACCGCGTGCTACTCGCATACCCGCTCCCGGTCCTATCAGCAGCAGTCTTACCCACACACTAAGCCCTTGTGGCATCTGTCGACTCACAAGCCCCCCGTGAGAAATACCACGACACATGTCTATGGTCAGGAAACATAACCATCTTTGATCAATGGGCTAGTCAAGTAGAGGCATACTAGTGACAATCTGTTTGTCTATGTATTCACACATGTATTATGTTTCCGGTTAATACAATTCTAGCATGAATAATAAAAATTTATCATGATATAAGGAAATAAATAATAACTTTATTATTGCCTCTAGGGCATATTTCCTTCACGAACACCCCGTTCCCTTGAGCGACCAGCTGAAGCAGTTGGTCGAGCTTCACAAGGCGGCTTAACAAGCCATGAGGGGCCTTATAGTCCAAATGTGGCCTGGCGAGACCCTGTCCGGCAGCTACTTCGGTCTGGTGAGGCGGCTCATCGAAGCCTGCCCACGACTTGAAGTCATAAAGCGGCCCGTCTGCATCGAGGGTGCGCGCAGGGCTTTTGCCCGGGCGAAGGTGCACTGGGCGAAGCTGGACGCCGTGAAGCTGGTGAAGGAGGGGCCGTCGGAGGGCAAGGAGCATCGCTGCCCCGAGATGTATTATGAGAGTGTCCTGAAGGGTTCCCGCCTTGTGGCGGATGAATGTGCCAGGGATGTAATTTTTGAATGAACATGCTCGTGTGATCCTGTAATATGAAACAAGTTCATCTATGCTATGCAACGCTTTTTTTTAATTTAAAATATTACCTTCTATGCGGCCGTTTACGAAATCTAAGAGTTGGCCAGTCGTCGGCTTCTGCCCCCATGTAACTGGTACTGGGGTGTTCGGGATAAACCTAAGCACTCTTTACCCCAATTTTTGGTCCTCAAAGGAGGTGTTCAGCGCAATGAACCAGGCAATCGGACTATAATGCTTTATCACTCTCACTTAGCCATAGAAGTCTACAATTTTAAATTTTGGCGAAGCCCCTGGTATTCAGAAGGCCGAATTTGGGGCACTATACATGCCTAAGCCGGACAAGGCCGACTCCTCGCCCCAAGCGGAAAAAGTCTTTAAGGACTTGAGACCTCTTGAACAGCAACCAGTCTCTCGCCTTATCATGACAGTCAGTTTTCGGCTTTCTCTACTGAGGTGCTCGTCCGGAAGAACCGGGACACAATCGCAGTAGTTCTCCCACCGCTACCTTAGCCGATATAGCGGAACGTAAGGTACCAAAGCACGGGAGCCGGGCAAACCCAACTATTGACCCAAGACATGATTCGGAGCTGATGCATATAATGCTATAAGTTCGGGGTGCCGCACTGTCGAAAGTGTTCGGACTTCTCGCGCCGTATTATGGATTAAACGAAAGCCCCTGGCGTACTGACCGTACCCGAATTTACAGGTGCGGATTGTCGTAAATGGACATAAAGGAAAAAAATAAGAATGAATGATGCAATAATAGACTAATGCTATGCATTGTTATTTAAATAATACGTCGAAGCGTACTGGTACAGGTAGTGCAATAAGTAGAAAGTAGGACTATTCGAAATGTCCTATCCAAGGGCAAGCTGCGTATGGATAGTAGGAAGCAGGTATTATTATTAGAGACCACCTGGGGGTTCCCGTGTACATCTTAGCTTCTTGCCGCCTTGGTTGTTCCTTCCCGTAATGTGTCCGTCAATCATACTGCCGGAAAGGGCTTCCAGAGAGTTAGGCCCTGAAAGAGAAAAGAAATGATAAAGATATACAGCCCCTAGGGCGGTTAAGCCGCATTGCGGGACGTGCCCTGATCGTGCCCCCACCTATGTCCATGGTATTTTCAGTGTGTAATTATGTACGCGCGGCACGGATTTCGTCGCTTGACTAGGACTGTTACGGGGGCCGGATTGCTAGGAGAGCTCTGAACGTGCCAGGAGATCCTGTTGCAGTTTACTCCGGACACGCTTGAAGGTGTTCGGGGGCTGTATCGCCGAATTAGTAGTTTGCCTTGAAAGGCTGCTTTGTGCTTCTGCTGCGAGGGCCGCAGTGTGCTCTTCCATCCGGAGCAAGCGTTCTGTGTTTCCATTCACTGTTATGACACCCCGAGGTCCTAGCATCTTGAGCTTGAGGTATGCATAATGCAGTACTGCATTGAATTTTGCAAATGCAGATCATCCGAGCAGTGCATGGTAGCCACTGTGAAACGGGACGATGTCAAAGATTAACTCCTCGCTTCGGAAGTTGTCCGGTGATCCAAAGACCACTTCCAGTGTGATTGAGCCCGTGCAATGGGCCTCTACACCTGGGATGACGCCCTTAAAGGTGGTTTTGGTGGGTTTGATCCACAAGGGATCGATGCCCATTTTTCGCACTGTATCCTGATAGAGCAGGTTCAGGCTACTGCCGCCATCCATAAGGACTCGAGTGAGGTGAAATCCGTCGATGATGGGGTCTAGGACCAGTGCGGCGGATCCGCCATGACGGATACTAGTGGGGTGGTCCTTGCGATCAAAGGTGATCGGGCAAGAAGACCATGGGTTGAACTTTGGGGCGACGGGCTCCATCGCATAGACGTCCCTTAGTGCACACTTCCGTTCCCTCTTGGGAATGTGGGTTGCGTATATCATGTTCACCGTCTTCACTTGTGGGGGGAACCCCTTCTGTCCTCCCATGTTCGGCGGTCGGGGCTCCTCCTCGTCATCACTATGCAGCCCCTTGTCCTTGTTTTCGGCATTTAACTTGCCGGCCTGCTTGAACACCCAGCATTATCCGTTGGTTTGATTGGCTGGCTTGTCGGGGGTGCCGTGGATTTGACACGAGCGATCCAGTATGCGATCCAAACTAGACGGAGCCAGAGTACTTCTTTTAAATGGATTTTCCGCTGACTGGATCTAGAGCCTCTGTATCCGGCATTGACTTGATGGCATGTAGATCATCACCGCGAGCCATGTGGATGTGAAGGAGGAAATCCTCAATCCATATAGCGGGATCTGTTGTACCATCATATGATTCGATATTTACGGGTTTGAAACCCTCCGGGAATTCGTGATCCATAACTTCATCAGTGAAGCATAGGGGGTGTGTGGCGCCTCTGTGCCGGGCTATATCACGACGCAGTTCATATGAGTCTTGTCTGCTGTATTCGGCCCGACCGGATTTGCTTTTGGTGTATCCGGCGCGACGATCATCGTCCCATGTTGGCGCACATGCCCGTGACCCATATATTGACATTGCAAGTTTGCCTTACTGTCCAATACGTCTCGCAGGTCCCGTGTGTTGCCCCGGGCCTTGGTATTTTTGATTGAGTGGCGGCGGGGTGCAGGCTGAACTTCAGGCTGAAATGCCTCTCTGGCTCGGCCACGCAGTGGCCGGTCAGCCGCATCGTACACTGGTGAATGAGGTTTTAATGCTTCCTCCTCGAGGTGAGGTAGCAACCTGCGTTTTGGGGTACTCTTGGAGGGGCGCTCAAGTTCGTATTCCTCGGTCGCAAGGACTTCGGTCCATCTGTCTGCTAGCAAGTCTTGATCAGCTTGAAGCTGTTGTTGCTTTTTCTTCAAGCTATTTGTTGTAGCCATATGCCGGCGCTTGAAGCGCTCCTGCTCGATGGGGTCCTCAGGCACGATAAATTCTTCGTCGCCGAGGCTCGCCTCGTCTTCAGAGAGAGGCATGTAATTGTCCTCCTCCGGTTCTCCATCTGCTGCCTGCTCTTGAGAGGTAGCTTGTTCATCCTCCGGCTCTACATTGTGCTGGAGGGGATTGTGGTTGTCTTCGGCACTATCCGTAGTGTTATTATCTCCTGTGCCGGTATCACTACTTTTGTTGTGGCAGGACTTAGAGCGGCGGCGCTGACGTCGGCGCTTGGGTTGCTTCTTGGAGGGGTCATCCTCTGCTGTCTCGTCGCCATTGCCTTCTTTAGGGATGTCCACCATGTATGTGTCATATGATGAGGTAGCGGTCCAGCGCCCTGTGGGCGGTGGTTCCTGCTCATCTCCTGCATCGTCGTCCATACCGTCGATGTCTTCGGAGTCGAAGTCGAGCATGTCGGTTAAATCGTCGACAGTAGCTACTAAGTGGGTGGTGGGTGGGCAACGAATTTCTTCGTTGTCCGCATCCCATTCTAGTCGGACATAGTTCGGCCAAGGTTCTCCTGACAGGGAGAGAGACCTTAGTGAATTTAGCACATCGCCGAAGGAAGAGTGCTGAAAGATATCCGTGGAGGTGAACTCCATGATCGGCGCCCAGTCGGATTCGACGGGCATGGATGTAAGCGGCTCGTAGTCCGTGGCTGGAGGTGAATCTAGTGGTTTGGTGACACGGCTCTCATAAGGGGTGAAGTCAGTATCCGGCTCTATCGCCACTAAGAGTGCGGCCTCCATGGCGTGGTCTATCCCTCCGCTCTCGGATGGCGCGATTTGCTCCGGATTGACGGCCGGAGTAGTTGCAGATGCGATTTCCTGAATATTGTCCGACGGCAGAGTTATGTCATGCTCGTCGTGACTTTGCGGCGCACCTGACAAGGGCTCGAATCCGTCGAAGATCAAGTCTCCAGGGATGTCGGCAGTGTAGTTTAAATTTCCGAACCTGACCTGATGGCCAGGGGCATAGCTCCCGTTCTGCTCCAGATGGCCAAGCGAATTGGCCCGCAGTGTGAAGCCGCCGAATACGAAGATCTGTCCAGGGAGGAAAACCTCACCTTGGACCGCATCATTACCGATGATCGAAGGAGCCATCGAGCCTTACGGTGACGGCACAGTGGAACTCTCAATGAAAGCACCAACGTCGGTGTCAAAACCGTTGGATCTCGGGTAGGGGGTCCCGAAATGTGCGTCTAAGGCGGATGGTAACATGAGACAAGGGACACGAAGTTTTACCCAGGTTCGGGCCCTCTTGATGGAGGTAAAACCCTACATCCTGCTCGATTGTTCTTGATGATATGAGTATTACAAGAGTTGATCTACCACGAGATCGTAGAGGCTAAACCCTAGAAGCTAGCCTATGGTATGATTGTATATTGTCCTACGGACTAAACCCTCCGGTTTATATAGACACGGGAGGGGGCTAGGGTTACACATAGTCAGTTACAAGGGAGGAGATCTACATATCCGTATTGCCTAGCTTGCCTTCCACGCCAAGGAGAGTCCCATCCGGACACGGGACGAAGTCTTCAATCTTGTATCTTCATAGTCCAACAGTCCGGCCAAAGGATATAGTCCGTCTGTCCGGAGACCCCCTAATCCAGGACTCCCTCATGCATCCTCTCCTGGCGGTGGTGCAGGCGAGCCTGTTACCACGAACGCCGAGGAAGGGCGCCAGAGGCTGGTCCCGAGGCGCGGCTCTGCAGCTTTGCGGCGGTGGACGTGAAGCCCTTCCGAACTTGGCGGTGAGGAGGGCGTGGGTGTCCTACAGCTCCGGCATGGCGAGGAGGCCGTGGGCGTCCGGTAAGTAGCCACATGATACGTCTCCAACGTGTCTATAATTTTTGATTGTTCCATGCTATTATATTATCTATCTTGGATGTTTTATATGCATTTATATGATTTTTGGGACTAACCTATTAACCTAGAGCCCAGTGCCAGTTTTTGTTTTTTCCTTGTTTTTGAGTTTCGCATAAAAGGAATATCAAACAGAGTCCAAATGAGCTAAAAATTTACGGTGATTTTTTATGGACCAGAAGAAGCTCCCGAAGCAAAAGAGTTGGGCCAGAAGATCCATGAGGCCTCCACAAGGGTGGAGGGGTCGCTCACCCCCCTAGGGCAAGCCCCCCATTCCTGTCCTCACCTCGTGGACCCCCCTGACTTGAAACCGATGCCAAAAATTCCTATAAATACATAAACCCCCGAAAAGAAACCTAGATCAGGAGTTCTGCCGCCGCAAGCCTCTGTAGCCACCAAAAACCAATCGGAGCCCTGTGCCGACACCCTGCCGGAGGGAGAAATCATCACCGGTGGCCATCTTCATCATCCCGGCGCTCTCCATGACGAGGAGGGTGTAGTTCACCCTCGGGGCTGAGGGTATGTACCAGTAGCTATGTGTTTGATCTCTCTCTCTCTCTCTCGTGTTCTTGATTTGGCACGATCTTGATGTATAGCGAGCTTTGCTATTATATTTGGATCTTATGATGTTTACCCCCCTATGCCTTCTTGTAATGGATTGAGTTTTCCGTTTGAAGTTATCTTATCGGATTGAGTCTTTAAGGATTTGAGAACACTTGATGTATGTCTTACATGTGCTTATCTGTGGTGACAATGGGATATTCACGTGATCTACTTGATGTATGTTTTGGTGATAAACTTGCGGATTATGTGACCTTGTGAACTTATGCATAGGGGTTGGCACACGTTTTCATCTTGACTCTTTGGTAGAAACTTTGGGGCACTCTTGGAAGTTCTTTGTGTTGGTTTGAATAGATGAATTTGAGATTGTGTGATGCATACGCGGATACTTGTGGTGACATTGGAGTATGTAGGTGACATTAGGTTTTGGTTGATGTGTGTCTTAAGGTGTTATTTTAGTACGAACTCTAGGGCTGTTTGTGAAACTTATAGAAATAGCCTAATAGATCGATTAGAATGAATAACTTTGAGGTGGTTTCGTACCTGACAATAATCTCTTCGTTTATTCTCCGCTATTAGTGACTTTGGAGTAACTCTTTGTTACAAGTTGAGGGATTGTTATATGATCTAATTATGTTATCATTGTTGAGAGAACTTGCACTAGTGAAAGTATGAATCCTAGGCCTTGTTTCCAAGCATTTCAATACCGTTTTCGCTCACTTTTATTACTTGCTACCTTGCTGTTTTTATATTTTCAGCTTACAAAAACCTATATCTACCATCCATATTGCACTTGTATCACCATCTCTTCACCGAACTAGTGCACCTATAAAATTTACTATTGTATTGGATGTGTTGGGGACACAAGAGACTCTTTGTTATTTGGTTGCCGTGTTGTTTGAGAGAGACCATCTTCATCCTACGCCTCCCACGGATTGATAAACCTTAGGTCATCCACTTGAGGAAAATTTGCTACTGTCCTACAAACCTGTGCACTTGGAGGCCCAACAACGTCTACAAGAAGAAGGATGCGTAGTATACATCACCACACCGGGCACCCACATAGACGAGCCCCGCCACCACTCCCGGATGACCTGCTCGCGACGGAGTAGCGCGAGGTCCCAGTGGCCCAGCCGGAGCTGTTGCTCCACGTCCCCAGCGTCGCTCTCTGGCGCACTTCGCCATGTCCCTATATGCACACCGCCGGTGACGACGTTAACTAGCACAAGGAGGGAAGCCCGGTGGCGATCTGGATTGGGATCCCGATCTAGATAGGTTAGGGAGGGGATTGGGAGGAAGGTTTATTTTCATGACATGTGGGCCATACATGGTAGTGGTGCAAATAGAAAAAAACATTCACTTTATGACAGGTGGATCCACTGATCCAGATGCCCTATTCGACCGGTCATTGCTAATATATAAGGAGGGGTAAAATGGTCCAAAATAATGTGTGACTAACAGTCAAACGCCTTTGACCGAACGGAACTGGAACGGAAGGGCAAAAGCATAAGGGGACCAAACGCACTTTGGCAAGACCAATGGTTTTTTTAAATTAGGGGCAAAACTGCCGAATGGGACACAACTAAGGGCACCAAATTAATTATCCCTATAACAATTAACTTCTTACGATATTATCTCAAAGTATAACAAATAAGTTTGGGTCGATTTAAAATGATCGTTCTTCTAACTTCATACTCTCAATATTATTTTAGGACTGCCGTTACACATAACAATATCCTAAGATACGGAAAATATGATCATCAACAACACTTGAGCTAGTCTAAGAGGTGAGACTAGGAATTTTATTTTACCATTTATTATTTAACACATGCATATGAGTTTTCCACTGAATCGCCTATTCCAGGATCATAGCAGTTATAACATAGAATATGAACTTTTAGTTATGAACATAGAAATATAATAATATAATATTATTGCCTCTAGGGCATATTTCCAACAGGAATTTATCAAGATTTTATCAATCATTTTCGATTTTGTGACTTTCCATTGGTAGAAACAAAGTTGATCAACGATGCGGTGAAGCTAGTGTTATATGCCTCCACCGACATCAAATCGGGGAAGCAGAGTTGACCCCAATCACGTCGAGCCTCGGAAAGAACCACTTCTTTGTGTTTGCCAAACTATTCTTGAAGCACCAACCAAAGTGTAAGTGATTCACACACATCATTGTACTCCATATTCAGGTCTGGCGGATGGTGCCTCAAAAAGATTGACGCCTTTGCAACTTCATTCAATGGGATCTCAGCAACACCCGCAATACATGTAGCGATTGTGTGTGACAGCTCCATCAACTCAATATGGAACTCACAATCCACTACTCAGATTTTTTTCTACTTTTTTCAAATTTACTGTTCACTATGTGCATGCATTGTAGTTGGGTGCATCCACTACTTTCCCTTGCTTGGGATGTATGCCATTTATTTAGTCGTTGTGTCCAAAATATGAATACAAGGTCAAAATATAGACTTGGAGTACGAGGGAAGTCTAGTCAACCCTTTTTTGTCGTTGTTATCCCAACTTTATCAAGGGGGTCATCTCTGTTCTATGGGAAATTAGCATATCTATTACCTCTTCGTACAGCACCAACATTGAAATGAGTGGGATAACAAGAACATGCCTAGTTAACTATATTTCATTTCCTCCGTTTGCGAGTGATGCTCTTGGCAATAGTCATTGTCGGGGGAGTTACCCGCAGCTAGACCCCGCTCTGAGTTAACTCAGTTCTGGAGTTAAGTTGACTCGGTCACAACCATGAGCTAGCTACAATCTTGAGTCTTCTACAACCATGAGCCGGCTACAATCTTGACCCGACCTGCTACAGGACCTGGACTTATACGAAATTCCACCAAGAGTCCAAATACAAGACGGAGACCCCCGACTTGGAAGACATGGAGGATTTAGAGGACTTAGAATAGTACTCTGACTACGAGTATAACCTGGAATCTCTTGTAACCCTATGGACTCAGCTATTATATAGAGTGAGTCCCTAGGTCATCAGAACGACAGGTTTTTTAGACAGACAGGTCTCGGGACAGATGTTTTGATAGGTCTCAAGAAAGATGTTCTGATAGCTCTCGAGATAGAGGTAGCGAAATAGCACCTTTGTAATCGAGACCACCACAATCAATAGCAATCAAGCAGGACGTAGGCTTTTACCTCCATCGTCAGGGGCCGAACCTGGGTAAAACTCGTGAATTCTCAGTTTCAATCAACCCCATCCAAATTTCCACCTAGCAGTGAAGGCCTCACAACTTAGTCTTCTCACAAAGATATCCCCCATGAAAAAACCACGACGGTTGGTGCCCACCATGGGGACTGCGCACAAAGGTGATGTGTTCTTGGAGAGAGTTCTCCCAGGAATCGAGAAAATTCACTGTCGACCGAATGAAGAGGAGCCAGCACGGAAATAGCAACATCGATGACTCGACTTGGGTCTCGATACCAACTCGTCAAAGTTAGGTTTCTGGGTCACTCATAGCAACATCGATGACTCGACTTGGGTCTCGATACCAACTCGTCAAAGTTAGGTTTCTGGGTCACTCTTCAGAAAAGAGTTGGCTCTAGAAGAGTCACCCATAGAGAGTCAACCCTGGAGGAGAGAGAAAAATTCCGGCTCTTAGAGAAATCCGGCTCATGAGGAATTCGGCTCAAAAAATTCCCCCTCTCAGAAAAATCTGGCTCAATTTTTTTTCATTGAGTCAGATATTTCTTTGAGCTGGAATTTTCTTTGAGCCGGATTTTTCTAAGAGCAAGATTTTTCTCTAAGCCAGATTTTTCTTAAGCCAGATTAATGTTGAGGCGGATTTCTGTGAGAGCAAAATTTTCTTGAACCAGATTTTTCTTGAGCCGGATTTCTCTGAGAGCAGAATTTTCTTAAGCCGGATTTTTCCTAAGCCAGATTTCTTTAAGAGCAGAATTTTCTTGAATCAGATCTTTCTTGAGCCAGAATTTTCTGAGAGTAGAATTTTCTTGAGCCATATTTTTCCAAGCCGGATTTTTTTGAGCCAGATTTTTCTCAGAGCAGAATTTTCTTGAGCCAAAATTTTTCTATCTTCTCCAGGGCTGACTTCTCTATGGGTGACTCTTTTAGAGCCGGCTCTTTTCCATTGAACTCGTTGATTTTGCAGAAGAGTGACCCGAAATCCTGACTTCAGTGAGTCGGTCTTGGGACCCCAGGTCGAGACACTGATGTTAATCTTTTCACGTCGGCTCTTCTTCATCTTGTCGACCGTAAATTTTCTCGATTCCTGGGAGAACTCCCTCCAAGAACACAACAACTTTGTGCACAGGCCCAACGGTGTGCGCAAAATGTTGTGGTTTTGTCACGGCAGATGTCTTTCTGAGAAGACTAAGTTGTGAGGCCATCACTGCTAGGTGGAAACTTGAATGGGGTTGATTGGAAATGAGAAGACACGAGTTTTACCCAGGTTCGGCCCCTCATGGTGGAGGTAAAAGCGTTGGGAAACGTAGCATGCAATTTCAAAAAAATCCTATGCTCACGCAAGATCTATCTAGGAGATGCATAGCAACGAGAGGGGGAGAGTGTGTCCACGTACCCTCTTAGACCAAAAGCAGAAGCGTTTGACAACGTGGTTGATGTAGTCAAACTTTCTTCTAGATCCGACCGATCAAGCACCGAACTTACGGCACCTCTGAGTTCTGCACAAGTTTAGCTCGATGACGTCCATCGTCCTCTTGATCCAGTAAAGGTGTCGAGGAAGAAGATGAGTTCTGTCAGCACAATGGCATGGTGATGGTGAAGTGATCCGCTCAGTACTTCGCCTAACCACAACGAAGATATGACCGGAGGTGTAAAGTGTGGACGGGGCGCCCGCACATGGGTAACAATTGTTGGTGTGTGTTCTAGGCGCCCCCTCCCCACGTATATATGTGGGATGGGGAGGGGAGCACCCATGGGGCACCCCAAGTAGGAGCAATCCTACTCGGGGTCCTCCCCCTATTCGGCCACCCCCTTTTCCTTATTTCCGAAGAGAAATAGGGAAGGGGGAAGGGATAAAGGAAAGGGGGGGATAACCCCCTTTGCTCCTTCTCCAATTCGGCCACATGCCTAAGGGGCGGTGTGCCACCCATTGTGGGCTGGTGTGCTCCCTTCTTATGGCCCATATCTTCCCCCCCGGGGGTTCCAGTAACCCTCCCCCCTGATACTCCGATAAATACCCAATACTACCCGGAACACTTTTAGTGTCCGAATACTATCATCCTATATATCAATCTTTACCTCTCGACCATTTCGAGAGTCATGTCCGTGATCTCATCCGGGACTCCGAACGACATTCGGTCACCAAATCACATAACTCATATAATACTAAATTGTCATCGAACGTTAAGCGTGCAGACCCTACGGGTTCGAGAACTATGTAGACATGACCGAGACACCTCTCCAGTCAATAACCAATAGCGGAACCTAGATGCTCATATTGGTTCCTACATATTCTACAAAGATCTTTAATGATCGAACCATTATGACAACATACATTATTCCCTTTGTCATCGGCATGTTACTTGCCCGAGATTCGATCATCGGTATCTTTATACCTAGTTCAATCTCGTTACTGGCAAGTCTCTTTACTCGTTCCATAATACATCATCCCGCAACAAAATCATTAGTCACTTTGCTTGCAAGTCTTCTCATGATGTGTATTACCGAGAGGGCCCAGAGATACCTCTTCGATACCCGGAGTGACAAATCCTAATCTCGATATATGCCAACCCAACAAACACTTTTGGAGATACCTGTAGAGCATCTTTATAATCACCCAGCTATGTTGTGATGTTTTATAGCACACAAGGTATTCCTGCGGTATCTGGGAGTTCCATAATCTCATAGACGAAGGAATATGTATTTGGCATGAAGAAAGCAATAGCAATAAAACTGAACGATCAAAATGCTAAGCTAACGGATGGGTCATGTCCATCACACCATTCTCCTAATGATGTGATCCCGTTATCAAATGACAACTCATGTCCATGGTTAGGAAACCTTAACCTTCTTTGATCAATGAGCTAGCCAAGTAGAGGCTCACTAGGGACTCAGTGTTTTGTCTATGTATTCACACATGTATTAAGGTTTCCGGTCAATACAATTCTAGCATGAATAATAAACATTTATAATGAATAAGGAAATATAAAATAACAATTTTATTATTACCTCTAGGGCATATTTCCTTCAGTCTCCCACTTGCACTAGAGTCAATAATCTAGATTACATTGTAATGATTCTAATACCCATGGAGTCCTGGTGTTGATCATGTTTTGCTCGTGGAAGATGCTTAGTCAACGGGTCTGCAACATTCAGATCCATATGTATTTTGCAAATCTCTATGTCTCCCTCCTTGATTTGATCACGGATGGAGTTGAAGCGTCTCTTGATGTGTTTGGTTCTTTTGTGAAATTTGGATTCCTTCACCAAGGTAATTTCTCCAGTATTGTCACAAAAGATTTTCATTTGACCCGATGCACTATGTATTACACCTAGATCGGATATGAACTCCTTCATCCAGACTCCTTAATTTGCTGCTTCTGAAGCAGCTATTTACTCCGCTTCACACGTAGAACCCGCCACGATGCTCTGGAACTGTACCAACTGACAGCTCCACCATTCAATATAAATATGTATCCGGTTTGTGAGTTACAGTCATCCGGATCAGTGTCAAAGCTAGTATCGACGTAACCATTTACAGCGAGCTCTTTGTCACCTCCATAAACGAGAAACATATCCTTAGTCCTTTTCAGGTACTTTAGGATGTTCTTGACCGTTGTCCAGTGATCCACTCCCGGATTACTTTGGTACCTTCCTGCTAAACTTATAGCAAGGCACAAGGTCTAGTACACAGCATATCATACATGATAGAACCTATGGCTGAGGCATAGGGGATGACTTTCATGTTCTCTCTATCTTCTACAGTGGTCAGGCATTGAGTTTGACTCAACTTCACACCTTGTAACACAGGCAAGAACCCTTTCTTTGACTGATCCATTTTGAACTTCTTCAAAACTTTATCAAGGTATGTGCTTTGTGAAAGTCCTATTAAGCGTCTTGATCTATCTCTGTAGATCTTGATGCCCAATATATAAGCAGCTTCAACGAGGTCTTTCATTGAAAAACTTTTATTCAAGTATCCTTTTATGCTATACATAAATTCTATATCACTTCCAACCAACAATATGTCATCCACATATAATATTAGAAATGCTACAAAGCTCCCACTCACTTTCTTGTAAATACAGGCTTCTCCGAAAGTATGTATAAAACCATATGCTTTGATCACCTCATCAAAGTGTATATTCCAACTCTGAGATGCTTGCACTAGTCCATAGATGGATCATTGGAGCTTGCACACTTTGGTAGCACCTTTAGGATCGACAAAACTTTCTGGTTGCATCATATACAACTCTTCTTTAAGAAATCCATTAAGGAATGCAGTTCTGAAGTCCATCTGCCAAATTTCATAATCATAAAATGTGGCAATTGCTAACATGATTCGAACAGACTTAAGCATCGCTACGGGTGAGAAAGTCTCATCGTAGTCAACTCCTTGAACTTGTCGAAAACCTTTCACGACAAATCGAGCTTTGTAGACAGTAACATTACCATCAACGTCAGTCTTCTTCTTCAAGATCCATTTATTCTCTATGGCTCGCCGATCATCGGGCAAGTCAACTAAATTCACATGGATCCTATTTTAGATTTCATGGCCTCGAGCCATTTATCGGAATCTGGGCTCATCATCGCTTCTTCATAGTTCGTAGGTTCGTCATGGTCTAGTAACATGACTTCCAGAACAGGATACTGTACCACTCTGGTGTGGAACGTGCTCTGGTTGACCTACGAGGCTCGGTAATAACTTGATCTGAAGTTTCATGGTCATTATCATTAGCTTCCTCTCTAGTTGGCATAGTCATCACGAGAACGGTTTTTTGTGATGAGCTACTTTCCAATTCGAGAGAAGGTACAACTACCTAATCAAGTTCTACTTTCCTCCCACTCACTTCTTTCGAGAGAAACTTGCTACCTCTTGAGCACTGCGTTGGTTTTCCCCGAAGAGGAAGGGATGATGCAGCAAAGTAGCGTAAGTATTTCCCTCAGTTTTTGAGAACCAAGGTATCAATCCAGTAGGAGGCTACACGCGAGTCCCTCGTACCTGCACAAAACAAATAAATCCTCGCAACCAACGCGAATAGGGGTTGTCAATCCCTACACGGCCACTTACGAGAGTGAGATCTGATAGATATGATAAGATAATATTTTTGGTATTTTTGTGATAAAGATGCAAAGTAAAATAAAGGAAAAGTAAAAAGCAAAGGAAATAACTAAGTAGTAGGAGATTAATATGATAAAGATAGACCTGGGGGCCATAGGTTTCACTAGTGGCTTCTCTCGAGAGCATAAGTATTCTACGGTGGGTGAAAAAATTACTGTTGAGCAATTGACATAATTGAGCATAGTTATGAGAATATCTAGGTATGATCATGTATATAGGCATCACGTCCGAGACAAGTAGACCGACTCCTTCCTGCATCTACTACTATTACTCCACTCATCGACCGCTATCCAGCATGCATCTAGAGTATTAAGTTAAAAACAGAGTAACGCCTTAAGCAAGATGACATGATGTAGAGGGATAGACTCATGCAATATGATGAAAACCCCATCTTGTTATCCTTGATGGCAACAATACAACATGTGCCTTGCTGCCCCTACTGTCGCTGGGAAAGGACACCGCAAGATTGAACCCAAAGCTAAGCACTTCTCCCATTGCAAGAAAGATCAATCTAGTAGGCCAAACCAAACTGATAATTCGAAGAGACTTGCAAAGATAACCAATCATACATAAAAGAATTCAGAGAAGATTCAAATATTATTCATAGATAGACTTGATCATAAACCCACAATTCATCGGTCTCAACAAACACACCGCAAAAAGAAGATCACATTGAATAGTTCCCCACAAGAGAGGGGGAGAACATTGTATTGAGATCCAAAAAGAGAGAAGAAGCCATCTAGCTAATAACTATGGACCCGTAGGTCTGAGGTAAACTACTCACACTTCATCGGAGAGGCTATGGTGTTGATGTAGAAGCCCTCCATGATCGATGCCCCTTCCGGCGGAGCTCCGGAATAGGCCCCAAGATGGGATATTGTGGATACAGAAAGTTGCGATAGTGGAATTAGGTTTTTGGCTCTGTATCTGATCGTTTGGGGGTATGTAGGTATATATATAGGAGGAAGGAGTACGTCAGTGGAGCAACAGGGGGCCCACGAGGGTGGAGGGCGCGCCTGGGGGGGGGGGGAGGCGCCCCCCCTATCTCGTGGCCTCCTCTTTTGTGTCTTGACGTAGGGTCCAAGTCTCCCGGGTCTTGTTTGTTGAGAAAATCACGTTCCCGAAGGTTCCGTTTGGACTCCGTTTGATATTCCTTTTCTTCGAAACCCTAAAATAGGCAAAAAAACAACAATTCTATGCTGGGACTCCGGTTAATAGGTTAGTCCCAAAAATAATATAAAAGTGGATAATAAAGCCCAATAATGGCCAAAACATTAGATAATATAACATGGAGCAATCAAAAATTATAGATACGTTGGAGACGTATCAAGCATCCCCAAGCTTAATTCCTGCTCGTCCTCGAGTAGGTAAATGATGAAAACATAATTTTTGATGCGGAGTGCTACTTGGCATAATGTTAATGTAATTCTTCTTAATTGTGGTATGAATATTCAGATCCGAAAGATTCAAGACAAAAGTTGAATATTCACATAAAAATAATAATACTTCAAGCATACTAACAAAGCAATTATGTCTTCTCAAAATAACATGGCCAAAGAAAGTTATCCCTACAAAATCATATAGTCTGTCTATGCTCCATCTTCACCACACAAAATATTTAAATCATGCACAACCCCGATGACAAGCCAAGCAATTGTTTCATACTTTTGACATTCTCAAAACTTTTTCAATTTTCACGCAATACATGAGCGTGAGCCATGGACATAGCACTATAGGTGGAATAGAATGGAGGTTGTGGAGAAGACAAAAAGGGACAAGATAGTCTCACATCAACTAGGCGTATCAACGGGCTATGGAGATGCCCATCAATAGATATCAATGTGAGTGAGTAGGGATTGCCATGCAACGGATGCACTAGGGCTATAAGTATATGAAAGCTCAAAAAGAAACTAAGTGGGTGTTCATCCAACTTGCTTGCTCATGAAGACCTAGGGCGATTTGAGTAAGCCCATCATTGGAATATACAAGCCAAGTTCTATAATGAAAAATTCCTACTAGTATATGAAAGTGATAACATGAGAGACTCTCTACTATGAATATCATGGTGCTACTTTGAAGCACAAGTGTGGTAAAAGGATAGTAACATTGTCCCTTCTCTCTTTTTTTCTCATTTTTTATTTGGGCCTTTTCTCCTTTTTTATGGCCTCTTTTTTTTTTCTTTTTTTTACTCCGGAGTCTCATCCCGGCTTGTGGGGGAATCATAGTCTCCATCATCCTTTCCTCACTGGGACAATGCTCTAATAATGATGATCATCACACTTTTATTTTTCTTACAACTCAAGAATTATAACTCGATACTTAGAACAAAATATGACTCTATATGAACGCCTCCGGCGGTGTACCGGGATATGCAATGAATCATGAGTGACATGTATGAAAAAATTATGAACGGTGGCTTTGCCACAAATACGTTTTCAACTACATGATCATGCTAAGCAATATGACATTGATGGAGCGTGTCATAATAAATCGAACGGTGGAAAGTTGCATGGCAATATATCTCGGAATGACTATGGAAATGCCATAATAGGTAGGTATGGTGGCTGTTTTGAGGTAGGTATATGGTGGGTGTATGATACCGGCGAAAGGTGCGCGGTATTAGAGAGGCTAGCAAAGGTGGAAGGGTGAGAGAAGTGCGTATAATCCGTGGACTCAACATTAGTCATAAAGAACTCATATACTTATTGCAAAAATCTACAAGTTATCAAAGCAAAGTATTACGCGCATGATCCTAAGGGGATAGATTGGTAGGAAAAGACAATCGCTCGTCCCCGACCACCACTTATAAGGAAGACAATCAAAAAATAAATCATGTTCCGACTTCATCACATAACGGTTCACCATACGTGCATGCTACGGGAATCACAAACTTTAACACAAGTATTCTTCAAATTCACAATTACTCTATTAGCACAACTTTAATATCACCATCTTCATATCTCAAAACAATTATCAAGCATTGAACTTCTCATAGTATTCAACACACTCATAAGAAAGTTTTATTATTGATCTTGTGTACCAAGCATATTAGGATTTTAAGCAAATTACCATGCTATTAAGACTCTCAAAATAATCTAAGTGAAGCATGAGAGATCAATAGTTTCTATAAAACAAATCCACCACCGTTCTCTAAAAGATATAAGTGAAGCACTAGAGCAAAACTATATAACTCAAAAGATATAAGCGAAGCACATAGAGTATTCTAGCAAATTACAAATCATGTATGGCTATCTCAAAAGGTGTGTACAGAAAGGATGATTGTGTTAAACTAACAAGTAAATAATCAGATCATACAAGACGCTCCAAGCAAAACACATATCATGTGGCGAATAAAAATATAGCTCCAAGTAAAGTTACCGATAGAAGTAGACGAAAAGAGGGGATGCCTTCCGGGGCATCCCCAAGATTTGGCTTTTAGGTGTCCTTAGATTATCTTGGGGGTGCCATGGGCATCCCCAAGCTTAGGATCTTGCCACTCCTTGTTCCATAATCCATCAAATCTTTACCCAAAACTTGAAAACTTCACAACACAAAACTTAAAGTAGAAAATCTCGTGAGCTCCGTTAGCGAAAGAAAACAAAAGACCAATTCAAGGTACTGTAATGAACTCATTCTTTATTTATATTGGTGTTATACCTAATGTATTACAACTTATCTATGGTTTATAAACTATTTTACTAGCCATAGATTCATCAAAATAAGCAAACAACACACGAAAAACAGAATCTGTCAAGAACAGAACATTCTGTAGTAATATGTGGCTAGCGCAAGATCTGGAACCCCAAAAATTCTAAAATAAATTTCTGGACGCGAGGAATTTATCTATTAATCATCTTCAAAAATAATTAACTAAATATCACTTTCCAAATAAAAAATGGCAGTAGTTCTCGTGAGCGCTAAAGTTTCTGTTTTTTACAGCAAGTGTAACAAGACTTTCCCCAAGTCTTACGAACGGTTCTACTTGGCACAAAAACTAATTAAACACAAAAAACACAACCCAAACAGAGGCTAGATAAATTATTTATTACTAAACATGAGCAAAAAGCAAGGAATTAAAATAAAATTGGGTGGCCTCCCAACAAGCGCCATCGTTTAACGCCCCTAGCTAGGCATAACAAGCAAGGATAGATCTAGGTATTGCCATAATAGTAAGATAGATTATTAAAACTCATTTCATATTCTCTACGTTCGGCATCAAGTTTTCTTTGAGGCAAGCACAAGTAATCGAAAGGGCTACATTTAATGGGAGAAAAGTCCCCAAGATCACCCTTGGGAGGTATAGGTTCCTCCTTTGGTCCTTCATATTGCACAACCAATTCATCATTATAAGCATTCTTTTGACAGAACTTTGTGAGCCTATATTCAAGAGAATATCCTAGTTCATTATTTCGAATAGAAAAATCATCATTAAGTTCAGAAATTCTGTCAACTAAAACATTGGTAGGAACCCTTTTTCTAAGATTTTCATTGAAAGCAACATAGTCTAGAGATTGAAAACGCATTATTTCTTCTTGATCAAAGAGGATAGCTGTGACACTCCAAAATTTTTATTTGGTTTTTCAGAAAAAACTTTGTTGGTTTTTGAAAAGAGGCCATTTAAATTTTTTTCTAGAAAACCTTCCTCTTAAAAACTTCTTTGGCAAGGATTTTTATTTTTGTATCTTCTTCAAACTATGGTGTTTGATCATTTAAAACTCCCTCTCTGATGGTTCCCTTCTCAAAGTATATTTTTGGAAATTATTCTTTTTCTTATAAAAAGAACTCTATGAATTTTGAGGCTTATCTTGAAACCACCCATGGTTTTACCATGTCTCCTATAGTAAATCTTCTCAAAATCCCTCCCTCCACCTTTGAACAATCTAAATTCTCTGTCTCAACAAGTCCAAACAAGTTTTGGATTTTATTTCAATTATTTTATCTCTCAAATCATTTCTGCCAATTATTTTGAGCCTGAGTGATTTTCAAAGCAAGTACCTCATTGCCTTTGAGTTTTTATCTCAAACCAACTCCTCTGGATTGTCCTTAGTACCCACAACCTAGAACCATCTTGATCCACTCTTCTTCTTTTCAAATGTTTCAAATTTCACTCACCGCAAGTTTGGACCAGATTTGCCAAATTTGGTGAAATTCATATCTCCTATTCTCCAAAAATTCTACCAAAATTCAGGCGGCCTCCTGGTGCAATGAGAGGCCACCCCACCAAGTTTCAGCTCAAGGAAAAATCCCTAGATGCCTAGATCATTCTGTCGAACACCTTGCATGCACTGTTTCTGTTCATCTTCAGTTAACTTCAGGGTTCAGTGTCGTTTCTCTTCGTCAGATTTCAGTCACGCGGCCACAGTGCCCTTGGCACGTTGCTCACGGCCTAGCTTGCTTGTCCGGAGCCTCACATGCGCGCTTGGCGCCTTCCTGGCGTCGTGGCACCCTGGCCCGCCTGCGCCGGCGTGTCTTGCAGCGGCCGAACCACCGTAGCGCCGACAGGGAGCAGAACGGCGGCTCAATGCCGTTCGGCGCCGCCCAAAACCCCTGGAGGCTCCGCGTGGCCATTTCCTCGCCAGCGCACACATGCAGCACCGTCGCCGTGGCGCGGCACGCATAGAGCGCGCTCCCTGCCGCCGACGGGCCCGCGTCGCCCCGTTCCGTCGAGCTCCCCCTAAGCAACCAAATCCTGCTGCGGATTAGCACCTAAATGGGACCAGTAGACCTCCACGATGACGCCCAACTCCCTAATCTCCCCGTCCAGCCACTACGCCGCCGTAATCCACCACCGGACTTATCCGTCCACGGCCACCGCCTCGGATCGCCTATAAAAGGGGACCCCGAGCTCACCCTCGAGCACGCACCACCACTGCACCTCACCAACGCCCCGCAAGGCCACTAGGAGGACCTCGAGGAGGTCTCCTCCCCCGACTCCGGCCGCCCTGTTCCGCCTCGGCCTCCGTCTCGATTCGCTCCGGTGAGGCCGTCCCCGGCGCCCAAACTTCGTCAGTACCCTCCTCGAGCAACCAGAGAGCTAACCCCCACTTCAATTCGATCCTTGCAGCCCTCCTCGGCGAGCTCCATCAACGGCCGAACCACCGTCCGCCGGAGCAAGGGCCGCCGTCGACGTGGGGCTCGCCGGCGACCACCACCACCTCCCACAGACGCAGAATGGCGCCCTGAACACGGAGGTACTCTCCGATCTCCCTGCCTCGCCGTGGATTGCCGGCGGCGACCACCACGGCTCTTGGGCACCGTCGAGCTCTGCCGCCTCTTTTAAAAATTCAACCCTGACGGGCGGGACCCGCCTGTCAGCCTCTCTGTCCTTTCTAAGCGAACCGTTTTTTGAAAACGTCTTCTGCCAAATGCGTTTTCCCGCTGGGCCGGTGCATTCTTATTCGAATCGTTTTCTGTTTTAATAAGTTAGCCCCTAGGAACTTTCTGTTTCATTATAGATGAGTCCCTGGACTAAAACCCTTATAACTTTTTAACAGAAAAGTATTTTTGATTGATTCTTTTTCTGTTCTCCTTAAAATTTTGTCTAGTTTTTTATCAGATTTATTTGAAAAATATTTGGAGAAATTTTTGTGCACCTCACGGTATTCACGATAGCGCGTATATTTTCTTTATGCCGTAGATACCGAAGGAGGTGGCCATGTGTTGGCATGAGGATGGGTAAGATGGCAGTGTTGCTAGCATGCCAGTCTTATGCCAAGCTATATGACTTCAGTGTCAACCCGTATTAGTCCAGTTCCCTTCCATTTTACTTTCCCTGTACTACCACATGTTTTCCGCAAGGAATATGGCTTAGTAAGTTGCAAACCGCTTTCTTGGTACACACCAAAAGGAGAGGCCGTGATGATGGTTTCCATGGCCCTGGATTAAAGCCATCATCCGGTCAGGGGGCATGGGTGTTTCCGGTTGGGCCCGAGAGGGGGGCACCCCTTAGAGCGCGCGTATATAAATTTGATCCCATGCTATTCGAGATTGTGATCTCCTACGTCTCAAAAGTTTTTCTTGGACGATGTCTAGGGTGATTCCTTAGTATCGAGAGGTAGGATGGGTGTGTCCGGTTAGCTGTGTTTTCTTCCGAAATACCGTAAACGGAACTAGTCCTTCGTGACTACGGAAATCCGATTGGCTGTGGGAAAAAATTTCGTACAAACTCTGCAGAGTCATATATTCCTTTGAATCATCTATTCCATAGTCCAAGTTCGGTATTATCTTATCCTGACAAATGTCAGTTTTGATGACAGAGACTCCGGTGAATCACATGAGTGCTAAGTCCGGTTAAATGTTTATTCCTGTGGATGGACTAACCCGTTTATTTTCATGAATTGAATATTTATTATGAGTATTATTTACTTGTGAATAAAAGCCCTTTCTGTGATGTCGCTCAGACGTCCGACTGTGGCATTGTTATTATTTACTTTCAATGACAAATGTCAGTTTTGATGACAGAGACTCCGGTGAATCACATGAGTGCTAAGTCCGGTTAGATGTTTATTCCTGTGGATGGACTAACCCGTTTATTTTCATGAATTGAATATTTATTATGAGTATTATTTACTTGGGAATAAAAGCCCTTTTTGTGATGTCGCTCAGACGTCCGACTGTGGCATTGTTATTATTTACTTTCAATAAAAGCCCTTTCTGTGATGTCGCTCAGACGTCCGACTGTGGCATTGTTATATTTTACTTTCAATGAAAGCCCTTTCTGCGATGTCGCTCAGACGTCCGACTGTGGCATTTCTTTTAAAGCCCTTTATGTGGCGTCGCTCAGACGCCCGACTGTGGCATTTCTTTTAAAGCCCTTTATGTGCGTCGCCCAGACGCCCGACTATGGCGTTTCTTTTAAAGCCCTTTATGTGGTGTCGCCTAGACGCCCGACTGCGGCGTGATTTATTTATTTATCTTCCTATCGAGGTGTCGCTTCAGACACCTGATTGGGTTTACAGTTATTTTGTAGGGTTTTCGAGCGGACTACCGCCGACCCCTTTTTACCTGTCTTGTTTTTACGAATTAATGTGCCACTATTAAAATTAATCATGACGCATCCATGCATGCATTTGTTATATCTTACGTCCGAACTGTCTTGCGAGTACTTTCAAAGTACTCACCTGGCTTGTTGATTTGGCCAGATGCTGACAAAGGCGATCTCATGGATGAAGAATTTGATAGCGAGTCCGACGCCTAGAGGAATCCCAGTCAGTCTCGTGCGACCCTGGATTTGGTCACTGTATTATATCCGCTTCCGCTACCAAATAAATTCATCGAGCCTCACCTCGACGCTCGATGAGATGCTAGTTTTAGAGTCATGTATCTCACTCCCCGCTGTGTTTTTCCACCACTACCCTATCTTCGAGTCAGTAGTATGCCTCCACACCACTGTGTCATGTCCGCCATTATGTATAATTATTGGCGTGCTTGTAATAATTTGGTTGAGCAACCATAGCTCGACCCTGCAATATATTTTATGCTACTGGCTTATTGTATCAAGAATTTGTCTACCGGTAAGGAGGATTTTTCTCATACTGGACTCAAAAGATTGGTTTCTCAATAAACATTTTTATTGGAAAACCGGTCGTGACAAGCTTGGTATCAGAGCCAGGCTGACTGTAGGAAGCCACTAGGTGCGATCGCTAATTGGTCATTAGCATGATAGAGCCAATTTATATTTTTTTTGCAATTGTAGTCATTTTCTGACAGTCAGCATAAATTTATGATCTGACCATTCAGAATTTTTGCCTACTTTTGTAGATGGCCGACAACAGCTGCGAGTCTCAGACCTTCGCCAACGTGCCCGATGGGTTCATCAAGCTTCTCTCCTTCATCGTTCAGGTCGCGATGGGGCCATCTGTGCGCCCAGTCTTCACACTCTGCCAGCACCGAGTCAACGATAGTCTGACCATGCACCAGGCTGCGGTGCAGTTCAAGGGAGGGCGTGGTGAGTTACGCCGCTTCCGGTTCTTGGGAAGAGCCATGCCTATGGAGAGGCATGCTATGCAGATGGCAGCCCGCGAGGCGATAGCTCATCTCAGGGATGTCCTCCCCGTGATGAAGACTCGTCGTTACCGTTATCTTCCATGCCATGTGCCTTACACCTGTCACTACGCATTCTCCTGCCCCAGAGGAGAACGAGACGAGGCTTTTGAGATGCTTATTGAGTATCTCCGGGCCCTGGAGGCAGCCTTCGACAACCTGGTGGACGACTTCGTGGCTGACCGCATGGACTCAGTCCATGGCTGTGCCGCCAACAGGAGGGAGCTCCTACCCACCGCACCGCCACTGACTTTTGTCTCGTCCTCAGCATCTTATGCACCTACTCGTCGCCTGCCTTCTACCGAAGAATTCAACCAAGTCATTGCGCCCACTCCAGCGCGCACTGCACCACCCTTCGCGCCCACTCCTGTTCGTGTTGTTCTGCCCCTGGCACCCGCTCCATCTACTCGGCGCAACACTACACGTATGGAGCCTATTAGCGAGGAGGAAGTCGAGTCCCCAGCCTCGCTACGCCTCACCCTCGGCAGGGCAAAGGAGATCGTCAACATCTCCGCCTGAGTATGCTTAGCCGCCATGCAATGTACCGCTTTGTACGATATGTTTATATGTACATAGGTTGTGAGAAGTAGCCTGTTTGCGCATCATGTAGGATCTGGAGGAGTGCACTAGCCTAAATAACATGTCAGGATTATGTACGCATATCCTGAGTGATGTATTGTATAATTACCGCCCGCGTGTAAGATATGTAATGAGCAGTCCTTCTCCGCGCGCAAATCGATTTGTTTTTCTTAAGTAAGCTTGGTTATCTAATTTATTTGCCAGCTTTGTGCATTTATGGAATTGTTTTTGCGACTCTTTTCGCTTTTCTTATGGGTTTTACAAAATATATCCCCAGAGTGAAAAATGTCTCGTCCTTGGACTCGCTCCATGCCAACTCCACCAGAGGAAAATTATGATACACAACCCAGCAACAAGTTCACACAGGGACAGTCAAGCCAACAGGGCAGTGAATTGGCGCTTTCCCAAATGTGTCGCCTTTATGAGCAGAGTCAGCAACAACATCGGGAAATGATGAACCAAGTCATCAACATGGGAAATCACCGTGGACAGTATCAGCAGCAATCCAAGTTGTCTGAGCTACAGAAGACGCGTCCCCAAACATTTTCTCATACTGACAAGCCTCTTGAAGCCGAGGATTGGCTCCGAGACATGGAAAGAAAATTAATTATTGCACAATGTTCAGACCCCGAGAAGGTACTATATGCCCCGCACTATCTCACAGGAGCAGCTGCATCATGGTGGGAGAATTTTCTGCACATGCACCCCAACGAAAATGATATAACCTGGGATGATTTCAAGGAAGGTTTCCGTGGTGCACACATTCCTAAAAGTATTATGAAAATCAAGAAGAGAGAGTTTGATGACCTCAAACAAAGGAACATGACAGTGTCAGAATACAACGGTCAATTTACTCTATTGTCTCGCTACGCCAATGAAGAATGTATGACTGAAAGCAAGAAGATGGAGAAATTCCTTGACGGTCTGGCGCCCGCGCTTAAATGCCAACTGGTCGTGCACACTTTTCCAGATTTTAAGACACTAGTGGACAAAGCCATTACTCTGGAAAATGAGAGACGTAGCTTGGAGGATTTCCGCAAGCGAAAAAGAGACCAGACTACTCTTGCGCGCAACCACCGAAGAAGACAGATTTTCAGAAAGGTGGGACACACAAACCTACGACAAACGTCTCACGCCCAACCAAGAATTTCCATGCAAGGGACAAGGAGTTCACATATCGCCCAGGCGTTACTTGCTACGCTTGTGGAGAAGAAGGGCACTATGCCAAACAGTGCCCCAAGCCAAGGAACTCGACCCCAAAGCCAAACAACGGTGGAAATAATTCAGCGCCCAAGCGCAACAATTTCAACCCCAACAACAACCACAGGAAGGGTCATCTGAACCACGTGACCAAAGAAGAAGCACAAAATGCTCCGGATATCGTACTCGGTACGTTTCCTGTCAACACAATACCTGCAATGGTTTTGTTTGATTCTGGAGCTTCTCACTCATTCATTTTGAAAAGTTTTGCTTTGCAAAATAATTTTTCGATGCTTCCTCTGGAAAAATCCATGATCATCAAGTCCCCTGGGATTTAGCAAGTTACTCAGAGTTACTGTCAGAATGTGATTATTGAGTTTGATGGATTGAAGTTTCACGCCAATCTTATTGTATTGGAAAATAAAGGACTGGATGTCATCCTAGGGACGGACTGGTTAACCACCAACAAAGGTTTTATTGACTGTTTCAACCGGACCGTAATTCTCACACACCACCACGGGAAGACAATAAAAGTATCAGCCAAAGAAAGAAAAATACCCCGGCAGCCGAGATTGAATAAGGTGGATGTTTCTGAGCTAAACAAGGTTCCAGTAGTATGTGAATTTCCAGACGTATTTCCCGAAGAACTACCAGGCATGCCACCAGACCGAGAGATAGAATTCAGCATTGAGCTAGCCCCAGGAACCACCCCCATATACAAGAAACCATACAGAATGGCACCATCCGAGTTGATTGAGTTGAAGAAACAAATAAAGGAATTGCTGGACAAGGGATACATTCGATCCAGCTCCTCACCTTGGGGATCACCAATTTTATTTGCCAAAAAGAAGGATGGAACACTGAGATTGTGCATAGACTACCGAGCACTTAACATGGTCACAGTCAAGAACAAATACCCGATGCCACGGATAAATGATTTATTTGATCAGCTCGCTCAGGCCAAGGTATTCTCAAAAATTGACTTAAGGTCAGGATACCATCAATTAAAAGTGCGAACAGAAGATATCCCCAAAACAGCCTTCACCTCCAAATATGGACTATATGAGTTCACAGTAATGCCTTTTGGATTAACGAATGCCCCCGCATATTTTGTTCACCTCATGAACAAAGTATTTATGAAGTTGATGGACAAGTTCGTTGTGGTATTTATCGACGATATTCTGGTATACTCCAAGACACCAGAAGAGCATGCGGAACATCTCAGGATTGTGCTAGGAGAACTCAGGAAACACCAATTGTATGCCAAGTTCAGCAAGTGTGAATTTTGGCTAAGACAAGTAGGCTTTCTAGGCCACGTGCTGATCCAAGACGGTATCGCAGTGGACCCAGAGAAAGTCAGGGCCATACTTGGCTGGAAGTCACCAGCCAGCGTAACGGACATACGAAGCTTCTTGGGAATGGCAGGATATTACCGTAGATTTATTGAAGGATTCTCCACCATAGCCAAGCCAATGACGCAGTTACTCAAGAAGGACAAGAAGTTTGAATGGACAGAAGCCTGCGAGAAAAGTTTCCAAGAGCTAAAACGGAAATTAACGACAACACCGGTATTAATTGTGCCAGACATACACAAGAATTTTGAAGTGTATTGTGACGCACCCCGAAAGGGCCTCGGGTGCGTGTTGATGCAAGAAGGCAAGGTTGTCGCATACGCTTCAAGGCAACTTCGCAAGGATGAGGAAAATTATCCCACTCATGACTTAGAAATGGCAGCAGTCATTCATGCACTTTAGGAATGGAGGCATTTCTTACTTGGAAATCGATGTGAAATATACACGGACCATAAAAGTCTCAAATATATTTTCACACAGCCAGAACTAAACTTACGGCAACGACGCTGGTTGGAATTGGTGAAGGATTATGATGTTGGTATCCACTATCATCCAGGAAAAGCAAATGTAGTGGCTGATGCTCTTAGTCGGAACCCCAGCTCCGACGAAAACAGTCTGCAAAGCTTGAGACCTGAATTCCAACAAGAATTTGCCAAACTCAACTTGTTAATGATAGCGGAAGGCACCATATCAAACTTGGAAATAAAGCCCGACCTTGTGGAGAGAATTAAAGAAGCTCAGCCTGGTCACCCCAGCATTGAAGGAATTAAAAGAAAGGTGAGTATGGGCAAGGCCTCGGAGTTCATCATAGACGATGGAGAAATATTATGGTACGGAGACAGACTCTGCGTGCCAAACATAGAGGACCTCAAACAGCAAATTCTAACTGAAGCACACACCGCCCCATATTCGATCCACCCTGGAGGAACCAAAATGTATAAGGATATTCAGGAAAGATTTTGGTGGCACGGTATGAAGAGGGACATAGCCACATTCGTTGCATGTTGCGATTCTTGTCAACGCATAAAAGTTGAGCATCAAAAACCAGCCGGACTACTACAATCAAACAAAATACCTGAGTGGAAATGGGATGAAATAGGGATGGATTTCATTGTCGGACTACCTCGGTCACGACACGGGAATGATGCCATATGGGTCATCACCGATAGATTAACCAAGGTGGCACATTTCATTCCAGTGAAGACAACCTACAACACTCAGAGGCTTGCCAAGATTTATCTCTCCCGTATAGTTTGTCTGCATGGAGTCCCGAAGACTATAATATCCGACAGAGGCACTCAGTTTGTCTCGAGATTCTGGGATCTTTTACAACAGGCTCTGGGAACTCAATTGGCCTTCAGTACAGCCTACCATCCCCAGACTGATGGACAGACTGAACGCGTAAACCAAATTTTAGAAGACATGCTGAGAGCATGTGTCCTCACCTATGGAACCAGTTGGGAAGAAAGCCTGCCATATGCCGAGTTCGCATACAACAACAGTTACCAGGCCAGCCTGCAAATGGCACCATTTGAAGCTCTGTACGGACAGAGATGTCGTACCCCGCTAAATTGGTCAGAGACTGGAGACAGCCGTATCTTCAGCCCAGACATGCTCTAAGAAGCCGAGGAAAAGGTCAAGCTAATCAGGGACCGACTCAAGACCGCTCAAAGCCAACAGAAGAGTTATTACGATCAGAAACACCGTGGGGTCAATTTTGAACCCGGTGAATTTGTGTACCTACGAGTATCACCTATGAGGGGACTGCAACAGTTTAAGATTAAGGGGAAGTTAGCACCAAGATTCATTGGACCATTCTGCATAGTGGCACGAAGAGGCACTGTAGCCTACCAGCTAGACTTACCCGAAGAATTATCCGACATCCACGACGTGTTCCATGTCTCTCAATTAAGGAAGTGCGTAAGCAAACCAGAGAAGCAAGTATCCCATGAGAACATTGACGTGCAGCCAGACCTCACCTATCGAGAATGCCCAGTAAAAATATTAGAGGAGTCTGAAAGGAGGACCCGACAGAAAACCATCAAGTTTTTCAGAGTTCAGTGGAGCAATCACACCGAAAGTGAAGCAACCTGGGAAATGGAGGATTTCCTTCGGACAGAGCATCCACACTTATTTAAGGATCAGCTGAAATCTCGGGGACGAGATTTTTCCTAAGGGGGTAGGTGTTGTGACACTCCAAAATTTTTATTTGGTTTTTCAGCAAAAACTTTGTTGGTTTTTGAAAAGAGGCCATTTAAATTTTTTTTCCAGAAAACCTTCCTCTTAAAAACTTCTTTGGCAAGGATTTTTATTTTTGTATCTTCTTCAAACTATGGTGTTTGATCATTTAAAACTCCCTCTCTGATGGTTCCCTTCTCAAAGTATATTTTTGGAAATTATTCTTTTTCTTATAAAAAGAACTCTATGAATTTTGAGGTTTTTCTTATCTTGAAACCACCCATGGTTTTACCATGTCTCCTATAGTAAATCTTCTC